>NW_013652117.1:0-8283 GCF_000499385.1 Eimeria necatrix
CTGGTGGGGGTGGTTTGGGGGGGCGGGCGGCGCGCAAGACCCTCGCCGCAGACCCCGTTCAGGCTCCCAGGAAGCTCCACGCTGCGCCCCCAAAGGCCCAGTCCCCGCATGTGCGAAGGCCCTCTCCTTGCTCGCTCGGCTTCACTCCAAAGGCCCGCAAACAGCGCACAAACGCCCCCCCTCTAGCCCCCAGCTGACGACGCACGCCGGCCCGGGTGCCCTGCCCAAACGCCCCCTGCACATGGACGCTTCCCGGGCGCTCCCTCCAAAACGAGAGATTCCTGAACCTCCAAAAAACCCCAATTCCAACTCGAAACCCAAAAAACGCGCTGCGAACTAGCCTGCTGCTCCCCAGAAACATGCGCCGCAGCGAGCTCCGACCTGCTGCTGCTGCTGCTGCCTCAACGCCGCCGGCCGCCCATACACCCCTACTCGCAGCCGATCGCTCGCGAAAATCCGCTTCAAATAAACATTCGCAAACCCCAAACAACTTATTGCTGCAATTAATTCGCCCCAATTCCCCCGCAGATGCGCCCTACGCCCTCTCCAGCCCGCTTGGGGCTGGCAGCGAACCTGCTGCAGCCCGCGACAGCTCTTCGCCCGCCGTCCTGCCGCCAACAACCTACCCAAACCCGCTCCCCCTACACCCTTTCCAGACCCCTCACCCCCATTTTAATTCAACTTTCGCCGTTATTTGCCGCTCGGGGGGGCTCTGCGGCGCGCGGAAGGGTGCAGATCCGCCGCCCCGCCGAAGCTCACGCGCAACACCGTGGGGGCTCCACAGGGCCGGGTAAACTGCCCCCTTTCCCGGTATTTCCCAGCAGCAGGCCACACCAACGCACACACAACCAACCCGCGCTGACAGCCACGCAGCAGGGCGGCTTTCTGCTGCAGCAGCACGCCGCAGCAGCAGCAGCCAGCCACAGGTCCACCAGCGAGCCACAGCCGCTCCACAGCGAGCCCCCAGCAGCAGCAGTTCTGTGAGCCTTCTAACACTACAGCTGAAAGCTAAGCAACTGCGCACACAGAGAAACAGCCAGCGGCCCCGCCGGTCCAAGGGCTGGCATAGAACTGTTCGCCAAAAGGCTAACAGGCACAACGAGTTAACAAATAAATCACTGTTTTAAACTTATAAGAAAAAGGCTGAGCGCAGACCATTTCTAGTGCGCATCAAGGGGGGGACCCAAAGGTTCGGAAGTTCGATAACAGAAACGTTGTTGTAATCTGGAAAGAAGAAAAAGTGGAGTTCAACCACGCGGGGCTATTCGGCCGTCGGCAGGCCTGGGACTTGAACAACTTCGCCCTAGTACACAATTATATGCCAAGAGTGAAATAATGAACATGAAAAACTCAGAATTGGTCAAACAAAAGCTCCATAGTACGCCCTGTGTGCCACAAAGAGTTAAGATACTGGGAGAGTCTGGAAACCCATGAAAGAGAAATTGAACTGGGTACACGGTGGAGCTCGCAGATATGATAAAGCCAGTCGCGTCAGAGCTAAAAGATGAGTTTCTATTCCTTCACTATGCAAAGCTTTTTAGGGAGTATGTATGTTAATGAAGAAGGAGCGAAACTGCAGAGCTGCAATTGAGGAAGGAAGCGGCAAAAGCCCTTCCTTGCCTCAAATGACCCTCGCTGGCCATCCAAGAGAGGCCGCTGAAGCGCCTAAGTGGCACTCAAGCTGCAGGGAGAATGGGCAGAGGCTGCGCTGGGAGGGCGGCACCAGGCGTGGGACCGCAGCGGGGCAAAAATGGTCCAATGGGCCGATCTTCGGGGGTTTCAGGTGCAAAGGCTAAGTTCATCGAGTGCGAAGAAGTGGCGTAGTCTGAGTCTAAAGATGTTCAAGAAGTGGGTAACAAATGTCCGTAGGGGAAAAACAATTAGTACCTCCTTGGCAACCTTTTGCCGCCTTTTCTTTGCAAACAACTGCGCCCGGTGCAGCAGCAGTCTTGAGCTCCACAAGCGCAACAGTTGCGTTTTGAGGAGCCTAGAGACCATAGCTTATCAGCCAAATCAGTACAAATGCAGTAGAACATGCAACACCGCCTCAACTCCATCCGCTAACTGAGCGGGATTGTGCTCTAGCATTAAATATCGGTGAGAAATAGGAGACATACGCCTTCTCTTCAACAAAAGCAGGCATTGTCCGCCTCAAAAAACTCACTCAGCCCGCTACAGTCAGCTCTCCTCAAAGCTGTGAAGAGCTTTAAGTGTCCCATAAGCATAACGCAGGATTTTTCTTTGAAGCTGCAGAAGCTTCAGCCGAGAAAGCGAGCCTGTTACAAGAGAAGCACACCAATGTTCCTCTCTTGGGGTTTTGCCAATGTATTCTAGCTCCTCACAGTCAGAACCCCAATAGTGCTTCTTGAGAAGACTGTACAAGGAGGGCTTTTTTTGTTCGAAGTTCACCATGGAGGTAAAGGCTCCGCCAGAACCAGTCAAGGTCAACTGCTTGCTACGCCATCGTGTATCGACCAAAGATAGGCACATTTCGACCTCGAGTTACTGCAAGCGGCTTTGTTTTGTCACCTCGCGTAGGGAAATAACAGCTGAGTGGTGAGGCAGTTAAGATATTCTTAAGGTGCAACTCCTGTGTCCGCGTACTAAGGCCCGAAAAACAAAATAGACTGACTCTGTCGGCGAGGTGAAGTGGGGTGCTGCGGCAAAAAGCTTTCTAGCCTATAGAGGTGCTGAGTTACACGAGGCCACAGAGGATCTAGACTGAAGCCGAGCAGTATTATAGATCAGTGCGCCATGCTGCTCGTTCCCCCCTGACTTTTAGAACTCAGACTTAGTACACGGTGTTACGTTTTGTGTTTCGGCTACTATTCGTTTCCTCTACTATATGCAGCTGCACACATTACACTTCGGGGCGTTATAGGATTATGATTCCCAGCATTTCCCCAGGCCTCTACGGTGCCTCACCACTGCGTCTCCTGCGGAGCAAGCACTTTAGTAAAGAGTCGTGGGGCCGAAGCCCAAGACAAACGGCATGTAGTGGTATCAGCCTCGCAGCATTTGCCGCATGAGGTGATATATTGAGCGTCTGTGAAATTCGGCCGCGTGCCAGGGAGAAATGCTACTCCAGGCAGCAAACAGCTACAAAGACAAAGAGTGCTTTTTCCTCTCCAGAAGCTCGAAACCCTTTGACCTTAGCTTCTACCCATTTGGCCACTGAACTGCTATCTATGCAATCTTTTTTTCAGTCAGTAAGCCTCACGGGGCTGCAAAGAGCTGCTCACAAAGCGGAATGCTGCCCAACCCACAAGCCATACACATTTGATCTGAGAAGCTCTGCCTTCGTTATGCAAGACTCTGGATATAATTTCTTCCGATTAATACGGTATACTGACAGCCCTTGTGGCAGCATTTGGCTCCAGACGAGGCGTCAGTGGCCTCCCCAGCCAGTCGGCGTCGCAGAAAAGATCTGGACCGGCGCCTGGCAGCCCCATTTCTCTTATTCGTCCCATTGTTGACAGAGTACAGCAGGTTTTAGACAATTCACGCTATAAAAACGGCGAGTTCACGACAGATGTGTCAATGACGCGCGGTCTTTAAGCAATCCACGCGTCTTGTGAGATTGCACAGGGATGGAGGGCCTCTCAAATACAGTAGTATTTAACAAAATATAAGTCAGCGAAAACATAACGCTTTAAGCACAGTGTGCCGGAGCATCAGGTCGCGTACCATCGATCCAGGAAGCCCGTTGCGTCCGTCTACATTCTACACCAGCAGGACCCACACCTTCCAAAATCGAGAAGTATGTGTGCTGTGGAATGTAAAGGCATTGCTGGAGGTAAAGGGCAAAGATACGGTAAGACAATATCTTTGGCGGACCCGTTTCTGCCACTGGCCGCTAGATGGGTGCCATCAGAATCTGCTTAGTTGGTGCGCAGAGCTCCCCACCTCTCTTTATTCCACTTAGTGCAGTTCTCGAGTGCCTCCTCCTTGAACGGCGTGCAGGGCGGCGAGTTACGCTGCTTACAGACCAGGCCTGTAATGCGCAGCACTACAGTGTAGCCCAGAAACGGCATTCAGGGTCATACAACTCAGGACGCGTGCTTTGAGGTACTACTTTTAGCCAATAAACGCCTATAGAGACTTAAACTTAGTACTCGGGAGATAAGGCCTGCTGTTGAGTCCCGGAGGTGGGGCTGCCGAAAGACACTGAAGCTGCAGCTTGCCGCATGCTCACTCGCTGGCGGAGAGACGCCGCAGAAAGATCACTGCCATCTTTTTAAGGCCTCTTTATCAATTCTTGCTGACGGCCGCCGCTAGGTGCTTTTCCGCTAGGCCAGTGTGCATTTGTCTGTTTGCTCTGCTTCGCTCTAGCTTGCGACTTGTCTTTCGGTTTCGCTTTCCAACTACATTGGAGCTGCCGTTGTAATTTCCGCGCATGCTGGGGCATTGATTATACTGGTGCGACTCTTGCGGAATCCAGCCACGGACCGCAAGCTGAGCTGTAGCACAGAGGCACTATAACAGTTTCCCAGCAAGCCTACAGCGAGCCTATCGTGGCCTGTTCCTTGGGAAGAACACGATATAATGCAATATTAATACCAGGTCAGATCAATTGGGCAGAAGATAGAGCCACCTAGCTATGAAAGCCAGCTAACTATAAGAGAATCAAACTGCTAGGAGCGGCAACTTGTAGTGCCAGAAACCAATCAGGGTTTTGGCGACTGAGGGGGTCAGAGCAAATGCTGATGTTTTGTGGTCTCCTCTTCATGAAAAACAGGGACTCAAAACATGACTTGAGACTAATTGTGTGAATTTAAGTAGTGTTTGCGTGATTTATTGGTAAGCTCCTCGCAGAAGAGCACTTCGGTGTATGCGTTGTGGCAGCAGTGAGCCCGCCCGAGCGCTACAGCAGCGTCTGCAGTCGAGCTTTTAGAGAGGATGACTCCTGAGATGCCATTGGGCCATCTTGAGCTTGAGTTGAACTCCCCTTTGTGCTTGCATTAGTCACTGCAAATGGCTAAAGGTGCAGCTGGCATATTTTTGTCAACTCTTTCTTGCACTCAGACTTTCCTGAGTCTCGTCTTGTTTGCGATGGTAAGATTATAGAAAATCTCAGGTGCAGTGAAGCAAACGGCGAATAAGGTCATGCCTCTTTAGCGCCATATTTTCAAGGTTGTTGGTTACTTGTGACTACAGGTGGCAGTTCTACAGGCACATATATTGCGGTAAGCCTCTCGCTTTAATGCCTGCATATTTGTACCCATTGGCAGTCTCACATTTCTGAATAGAATGATCGCTTTCGGCAAAACTACGAATAAAGGTGCCGCGCCGCGGCCTGCGTGGGCTCACATCTATGGAGCAACTATAGATCAAGGAGGCCTACAGCACACCTTACCATCCCCCAGCCAACCACATAGCACAGAGCTTCCAGCGAGCGCTTATTGCGCAGCAAAATTAAGCCTACTGAAGTGTGCATCTGCCTGAGTATTCTTTATTTCATAGCTCTACTCTATGTTCCTCTATCGCTATCGCCACTCGGCGCAGTAGATGCGCAAACGAAAAGAAGTCTCCTGCTGTTTACAAACCAGATAATCCAAAAGCCACTCATGCCTTTAGTTAGCAACATTTACATCTGTAGAACTGCAGGCCCGCATTTTAAGCATTAAATACTCTTGAAACAAGACGACTGAAGCATCTGCAAGCTAAGGATGGAACGGTTGCAGTAGGGACTTCAGTTGCTGCAAGATTCACTCTGCATGACTCAGATGAATGCCCTGTCAAGCATACTCCCCACTTTTTTCTTGAATGTTGGATACTTGGAGAATGCCTCCAAAACAGCTTTTCCTATAGTATACAGGATCCGCATCTGTGGACCAACCTGTGTGTGGCTGGAAAGTAGTTGAAGGACTTCAGTCAGCCGCTGCTCTGGTGGCAGAAGACCAGCTCCGCATGGTGTTGATGAGTATGAGTCCCAGACTCACCGACATATGTAAAAAGAAGGAATAGGCTAAAACACATTTTCTAAAAAGAAAGGTTGGCGGCATCTGGCCATGCATCAGCTGGGGCTGAGCCCGTAGACCTCTCCCCCTGTCCTTGAAAACATTCTTTTAATGCTCCTTAATTCGGCAATGGTCCTTAGCCAAGAAGCCAGCCCGACTAGCTTCAACGTCGCTAGGCAAAACCCACTGTCAAGCCTTCCGCTCTCAACGAACAGAAGATCGTTAGTTGCGGCAACGGCGTGTGCAAGTCCAAAAGCAGTGCGCTAAACTCAAATAAAGGGAGGCTCTCATTCGGAAAAACAATTTGTAAGAGCAGAAGCTCCATTTAACGTATTTAGAGGTGCTTTCCGAAGACGATTTTGCTCTCTGAAGCGGAGCTAAGGCCCCGACATTCAACGTTACCGTAGACCAAAACCAGGAAGTAAAATAGTTCAGTATTCATCCCAGTAAGTATGCGTGAAGACTGTCGAGTGACAAAAGTGTGGACTTTCGGGCTGGCCATGTGAACTACCTGCAGCCCTTCCGAGTCCAGCGACGAGTTTTGCTGCGGACTTGCCACTATGGATGAGCAGCAGTGTACATACACCTGGGCGCCGAAAACTATCTAGACTGCAGCACTCTATTTACATCAGTTTGAAGTATCTCTTAAAGCCTAAGGCCCTCGCGAAAAGCCCGAAAGCAGGGGATAACTGTGAAATCCGTACAACAGCAACTCTAGGTGATGCTTGGTGAGCAATGGCCCCGCACTTATGGGCTTGGCCGCGGGCACACAGTGCGCCACGCCTGTTGCTGGGATGCGGGGCATATAGTTTAGAAGCAGCTTTTGAGTTGGAGTGCAGCCGCTGCAGCAGCCAGAAGCTGTGAGCCTGCTGGCCCGCGCCCACAGCCCCCGTTCCCCCCCAGGAGGTCCCCCCTGCACTCGCAGGCGCTGCCTGGAGATATATAAGGCTGCCAGGAGGCAGCAAGAGGGCCAAATGGCGCTAAGAGAAAACCAGCTTGGCCCGCTGGCGCCCGCTGGGCATGCAGACCTGAGGGGTGGTGGGCCAGGGCACCAACGGGCGCAACCCTGGGGCGGAGGCGCAGGAGAAGAGCGAAGTACTAGAGGAAGTATGAAGAGTTTTAGGGGAGAAGTCGCAGAATTAAAAATTGGGGGCCAAGAGCAGCGCAAGGAAGAGCCGCAGCGGCCGGGCGAAACGGCCCGGTGGGGGTCTCGCGGGGTCTGTAGGGGCTCTCAGCTCTCGAGTTTAGAAGAAGCGGAATACAATATTGGGTTTGTCTATGCAGAGAGGGAGAGTTTTGAGAATTTAGGAGGAAGAGAAAGGAAAAGCCCCGTTGCGGTTGCTAGCATGACGCAGGCTGCAGCATAAGCGCCCACAACAGCAGCAGCGGTTGCAGCAGCAGCTGCGTTGGGCGTCTGTTTCTGCATGGAGCTGTTTCGCGTTGGTGGCCGTGTCTGGTTAGAATTAAATGTTACTGTCTTAATTAAATTGGTTCATTAGGCGTTGTTCGTTTCGGGAGTCTTGAAACTCCGGCTGCTTCTTCTCTGCCGGGCGCCTCCCCACCGCTGCAGTCGCTACACCGCGACAGGAAGCTGTGCTGCTCTTCGCGGCCGCCTGTCCGATCTGGCTGTTTATTTCTTTTTCCCGGATTGCTGATTGTCAGCTGTGCCCTCCGCGAGGCCTCATTTGCCCGTTGGCGGCTTTTTGCTCCCGGATTCCCCCGCATGCCTCCGTCGGGTTCGGGTTTCGGAACGGTGTTCCTTTAGCTCTGTGCATCTGCTGCTGCGCTGGCGTCGCCCGTTGCCCCGCGAATTCGAGTTGGCTCTTTGTCTCTTTCTGTAATTCCACGATGGATGGAGCATCAACGGCCCTGTCGTCGGCCCCGCCTGCGGACTCCGCGCCGGCCAAGTACATTCCGCCTCACCTTCGTCGCCAGCAGCAGCAGCAGCAGCAGCAGCAGGGTGCCGCGGCGTCCGCGGCGTCCGCAGCTTCTCCCTCGGTCTCTTCCGCCGCGAGTTACCCGTCGTACCCCTCGGGGGGCCCCGGGGGCTGTTCGGGGGGCCCCGGGTTCGCGGGGGCCCCCGGGGGCCCCCGGGAGGGCTGCATGAACGGGCGGCGGGGGGCCCCGGGGAGTTCGCCGGAGTCGCGGAGCCGGTTCAGTTGTTTGGCGGAGCGCGCGTCTCCGTCGAGCGAGTTCCGGGGGCCCCACCAGGACGGGCGCGCGAGCGCGGGGGCCTCTGGGGGCCCCCCGGGAGGGGCCCCCGGGGGCCCCCCGGGGGGCCCCGCGGCGGCGGACGGGCTGCCGGCCGCGCCGCGGGGCCCCC
>NW_013652118.1:2500-7983 GCF_000499385.1 Eimeria necatrix
TTAGCGGGCGGCTGTTTGAGGGGCGGCCTTTGCTGCTGGAGCGCTTCAACGAAGCAGTGTGGGGCCAAAGCATGCAGCAGCACGGGTTGTCTCTTGTTGCTGCGCTGCTGCGGAAGTTTGTGGGAGAGGCAGAGCAGCAGCAGCAGCAGCAGCAGCAGCAGCAGCAGCGGCAGCAGAAGCAGCTGCAGCAGCAGAAGCAGCTGCAGCAGCAGCAGCAGCAGCTTGCGCAGCCGCTGAAGCAGCAGCAGCAGAAGCAACAGCCGCAGCAGCAACAGCAGCTCCAGAAGCAGGAGCTGCAGCAGGAACAGCAGCAGCAGCAGCAGCAGCAGCAGCAGCAGCAGCAGCAGCAGCAAGTGGAGATAGAGAAGCTGGAGGTTCAAGGAGACTGAGGAATGAAGAGGAATGGAAGGAAAAAAAGAAATAAAAAGAAATAAAATTAAAAGAAAAAAAACAAAAAGAAAAGAAACAAAGAAAGAAGAAAAGAAAATAAAAAGAATTCAAAAATTAAAAAAGAAATTCAAAAAAGAATAAAAGCAGCAAATCAGAAAGAGACAGAGAAGCAGCAAAAGAGAGACACAGCGCCGCAGCAGCTAGCTAGCTAGCTAGCTAGATAGCTAGCTAGCTAAGCTAGCTAGCTAGCTAGCTAGCTAACCTAGCTGTGGCTGGCTAGCTACGGCTAGCCACCACCGCCTACGGACCGAAGCAGCAGCCAGCTGCTGCATGCAGCTAGCAGCAGCTAGCTGTAGCTAGCTGCAGCTAGCTGCGGCTAACTCTAGCTAGCTGCAGCTAGCTGCAGCTAGCTGCAGCTAACTCTAGCTAGCTGCAGTTAGCTGCAGCTTGCTGTTGCTAGCTGTTGCTAGCTGTTGCTAGCTGTAGTTATCTGTAGCTAGCTGTAGCTAACTGTAGCTAGCTGTAGCTGGCTGTAGCTACCTGCAGCTTGCTGTGGCTAGCTGTAGCTAGCTGGGGCTAGCTGCGGGCAGCTCTCACCGCCCACAGCGGCAGCTAGCTGCAGCTAGCTAGCTGCAGCTAGCTAGCTACAGCTAGCTAGCTGCAGCTAGCTATAACTTGCTATTTACAGCTAGCTAACGACAGCTTGCTAGCGACAGCTAGCTACAGCTAGCTGGCCGGAGCTAGCTAGAGCTAGCACAGCTAGCTACAGCTAGCTACAGCTAGCTACAGCTAGCTACAGCTAGCTACAGCTAGCCACAGCTAGCCACAGCTAGCCACAGCTAGCCACAGCTAGCCACAGCTAGCTACAGCTAGCCACAGCTAGCCACAGCTAGCCACAGCTAGCCACAGCTAGCCAGAGGCTGCATGCGGTGGCTGCATGTGGAGCCTAAGTTTCTTCTTTTTGTCTTTTTTTACTTTTCTTCTTTTCTTTGTTTTCTTTTTTATTTCTTTTTTTTCGATTTCTTTTTTGTCGTTTTTCTTTTTTTGATTTCTGTTTTTCTTTTTTATTTTTTTTTTACCTTTTTTTTCTTTTGTCTTTTTTTGTCTCTATTTATTTCTTTCCCTTTTATATCTTTTTTTTATTTCTTTTTTATTTCTTTTGTCTTTTATTTCTTCATTTCTTTTTTTTGCATTTTTAATTTACTTTCTTTCTTATTTTCTTTTTTGTTTTCTCTTAAACTTCCCATTGCCTCTCTACTTTTTTGTTAATTTATTTATTTTTTTTTATTTTCTTTTTTTCTTTTCTGTCTTCTTTTGTGCTTTCTTTTTTGTTTTCTATTTATCATTTTTTTTCAGTTCTTTTTATTCTTTTTGTCTCCCTTTTGGCTTCTTCTTTGTTTCTTTGCATTTATTTCTTTCTTTTATTTCTTTTTTTAATTTCTTTTTATTTCTTTTTATTTCGTTTTATTTCCTTTTGTCTCTTTTCCTTTTTCTGATCTTTTCAAATCTTATCTTTTTGCCTATCCATTTCCCTATTTGCTTTTTATCTTTTCTTTTCCTTTTATTTTTATTTCCTTTTTATTTCTTTCTCTTTTTGTTTTCCTTTTTATCTTTTTTGTTTTCTTTTTTGACTCCCTTTTCTCCTTTTGTCTCCAGTTGTCTCTTTTTTCTTTTTTATCTTTTTATTTATTTTCTTTTTCTTTTTCTTTTCCTTTTTTACTTTTTTGTTTTTTTTTGTTTTTTGTTCTTTTTCTCTGTTTCCCTGCGACTATATATATCTGCTGCTTATTTATTATTTATTTATTTTTATTTATTTGTTTTTATTTATTAATCTTTATTTGTTTATTTACTTGTTTACCATTCTTATTGTTTTGTTTATTTATTTATTTATTATTTTTTATTTATTTATTTTTGTCTCCTGCGGACTCGGGAAGATAAATATCTTTTTGTCTTTTTTCTCCGACAACAGACGGACAAATAAAAAATAAATAGATAAAACAAACAAACAAATAAATAAAAATCAATGACAAAATAAATAAACAAGTAAATAAATAAATAAATGAATAAATAAACAAATGAATAAATAAAAAAATAAAAAAATAAATAAATGATATTCGATGATAAATAGAGATAAGTCGAGTACTTGATTCAAAAAAGTGCGAAAGTCGTAGCCAGGAAAAAATATTCAAAAAAAAGAAGATAAATTATTAAAAAAATAAAATACATCAATATCTAATTAGACTTTAGAACTCACATAATTACAAAAATATATCTGCAAATATATATATATATATATATCTATATATATCTATATATATATATGCATGCATATATACGTATATATATATATATATATGCATGCATATATATATATATGCATGCATATATATATGCATGCTAATATATATATATATTTGCATGCATATATATGCATGCACATATATATATATGCATGCACATATACATATATATATATATATCTATATATATATGTATATATATATATTCATAATTGCATGCGTTTCACTTTATGTGTCCCAGTAAATAATAATTATTTACACAAAGATTCAAAGTCCTCAAGAGCAAACATGTGAATATAAAAGTATATAAATAAAAATGTATTTATTTATTTGCATGCAAACTATTAAGCCGCTAAACAAACCCGTGGGGTGTCTGTACAGCTGCCGCATGCGTTTTGTCGCAAAAAATAAAAATTTCATTTTTTGTTTTTTTTCTTTTTTTGTTTTTTTTAAAATTTGACTTCTATGCAGCTGGTTTTGTGCATTTTGAACTATAATTCCAAATTGCTCTTTTTCTCTTATCATATTTACTCATTTGTATCTGTTTATAATATATACATACAATATATTATACATATACATAATATATATATATATAATATGCAACATATATATATATATATTTTATATATATTATATATATATATAATATATATGTACAGTATATTTATATATTGTACATATATATAATATATATATATATCTCTTTTATATAAATATATCTCTATATTCAACATATATATATATATATATATAATTTATGTACATGCATGCGCAGATCTACTAACAGTGTGCAATTATTATCTAAAGGACTGTGTCTATTTATGCAAAGAGGTAAATGTTTATAAACTCCTGAACTCTTTAATCATTTGTAACAATATATATATACATATATATATATAGATGTAGATATAAATAAATAAGTTATATATTCTTATACATACATATATAATGGAGTATCTATACATAGATATATATATTTATACATATATACAGATATAAATATATATAAATATATATAATGTTCATATATATACATCTATATATAGCTAGATCTATATATTTATATATGTAGATAAAGATACAGATATAAACATATATTTAAATAAAGTTGTGCAGCTCTATATAGAAATGTAGATAAATATTTGTTTTCTATTTTTCTAAATCTACAGGCACTAATAGATATACTTCTATTTAAAGCAAATGAACAAAAAGCATGTTTGTTTGCATGCAACAAAAAAGAATTGCATTTCTTTGATTTTAATTTGAAAGTTTCTACAGGAGCAACTGCTCCCACTCTTCGTCCCTTTTGAATCCTTTCAAAACGCCCCTCAGCCCAAACCCAGGGTTTAGGGTTTAGGGTTTAGGGTTTAGGGTTTGGGGCTGCGGGGTGTCCGGGGTGTACGTACACCCGGGGTGGGGGGCTCCTGGAATGTTTCGTTTGGGGTCGTTTTTTCACTTTTTTGGATTATTTTTTGCAATTAAGAATAAAATTGATGTTTAAATGAATAAAATGAAGTTTATTTGGTTCAAATCGGAGAAAAAAGAAGTGTTTTTCACCAAAATTTGTACTTTTGCGCAGCCACGCGCACTCTGTCCCAAATGTTGCCAAATGAAGACAAGTCCGGACGCGCGTCGATGAAAATCGAAACTTCGCCGTTTTCTTTTTTGCCGTCGTAGAAGTCAATTATGTATCTGCCAAATAAACAAAACAAATTAAAATAAATTAAAATAAAATTAAAATAGAATTAAAATAAAACAAATTAAAATTAATTAAAATAAAACAAATTATAATAGAATTAAAATAAAATTAAAATAATAAAACAAATTAAATTGAATTAAAAGAATAAAAGAAATTAAAATTAAATTAAAATAAAATTAAAATAATAAAACAAATTAAAATAGAGTTAAAAGAATAAAAGAAATTAAAGTAAAATTAAAGTAGTAAAACAAATTAAAATAGAATTAAAATAATAAAACAAATTAAAATAGAATTTAATAATGAAACAAATTAAAATAGAATTAAAATAATAAAACAAATTAAAATGGAATTGAAATAATAAAACAGGCAAAAAGGACTTCAAATCACAAATAAAAAGACTAAAAAGAATTCAAAAAGACAGATTTAAACAGCTAGAATTTAAAACAAAAAATTAATAATTACAGAATTTGTTTCCCACATGTATCTACAACCCAATTAAGTCCACCAAAAGGACAAAAAGGAGACAGAAAAAAGGCAAAAAGGAGACAAAAAGGAGACAAAAAGAGATATTGAAAGAAACAAAATTCAAAAAAAAACAAACAATTCCCGACACATTTATCTACAATCCAATTAAGTCCATCAAAAGGACTTTAAACAGCAAATAAAAAGACAAAAAGGAGCCAAAAAGGAGTCAAAAAGGAGCCAAAAAAAGAGATTTAAAAAACTAAAATTAAAAAAAAACAAATAATTACTTAATTTGTTTGCCACATCTGTCGACAATCCAGTAGTGGCTATCAAAGGGACTTAAAACAACAAATAAAAAAGATAAAAGGACTTTAAAAACAGCAAATAAAAAGCCAAAAAAGCCAAAAAAAGCAGATTTAAAGAACCAAAAAAGCAAATAAAAACCCAATTTATTTGCCACATCTATCAACAAACAAACTATCCATCAAAAGAACTAAAAAGAACAAAAAATCCCAAAAAAAGACAAAAAAGACCAAAAATTGCCTAATTTGTTTGCCGCATCTGTCCACAATCCAATAGTGGCTATCAAAGGGACTTAAAACATCAAAAAAAAGCCAAAAAAAGAA
>NW_013652119.1:0-8362 GCF_000499385.1 Eimeria necatrix
AGGGGGGGTGGACCCCCACCACCCACAGCAGCAGCAGCAGCAGCAGCAGCAGCAGCACTTCCCCCTCCCCCCCACCACCCACAGCAGCAGCAGCAGCAGCAGCAGCAGCAGCAGCAGCAGCAGCAGACCTTGAAGGCGGGTTTGTAGGGGGGCGGCAGCTGCTTCTGCAGCAGCGCGTGCCAGTCGAAAGCAGCAAACCACTTGTGTTCTTTTATGTCAGCAACTCCGTTTTTTAAATTCCCATAACGCTTCGCCAAGTCCGGAGTCAGCAGCCGCTTCACCAGCATCTTCGCGTTCCTGCAGCAACACCCCCGCTGCTGCTGCTGCTGCTGCTGCTGCTGCTGCTGCTGCTGCTGCTGCTGCAGCAGCAGCAGCGGGGAGGCGGGGAGAAGCCTCTGCTGCAGGGACGGCGCGCTGCTGCTGCTGCGGCGAGCTAGTTCGTGGAACGCACAGCTAGCTAGTTGCTGCTGCTGCTGCTAGCTAACTGCTGCTGCAGCGGCTAGCTAGCTGCTGCTGCAGCGGCTAGCTAGCTGCTGCTGCAGCGGCTAGCTAACTGCTGCTGCAGCGGCTAGCTAGCTGCTGCTGCAGCTAGCTAGCTAGGGAGCGCTGGGGCCCCCGCCGCGCTGGCGAGCAGCAAGGGGCGCTGCTGCCCTAAACCCCAAACCCCAAACCCCAAACCCCAAACCCTAAACCCTAAACCCTAAACCCTAAACCCCAAACCCTAAACCCTAAACCCTAAACCCTACTTGTCGAAGGACTTGGGGAACATTATTCGTCCGCCCAAAATCTTTTGGTAAACCCCCATTGGCTCGTCGTCGAAGAAAGGCGGATAGCCAACAATCATTTCGTAAATCAAAATGCCCATAGTCCACCAGTCCACGGGCTTGCCGTGGCCTGCGAGCAGCAGCAGCAAACAAACACTTCGCTGCTGCTGCTGCTGCTGCTGCTGCTGCTGCTGCTGCTGCTGGTGCTGGTGTGCTGCTGCTGCGTGGCGCGTGCGTTGGGGCCGCCGGGGTGCTGCGGCGGCTGCTCGCGCGGCGTCTGCTGCTGCTGCCGCTGCTGCCGCTGCTGCCGCTGCTGCTGCTGCTGCTGCTGCTGCTGCTGCTGCTGCTGCTGCTCTTGCCTTTGTTCAGCAGCACTTCGGGCGCGATGTACTCGGGAGTGCCGCAGAGGGTGTAAGTGCGGTGCTCTATGACTTTGGCAAAGCCGAAGTCCGTCAACTTCAAATACCCCTCAGAGTCCACCAGCAAGTTCTCCGGCTTCAAGTCCCTGAAGCAGCAGCAGCAAGACACCAGCAGCAGCAAGTCACTGACGCAGCAGCAGCAAACAGACCAGCAGCAGCAGCAAGTCACTGACGCAGCAGCAGCAAGACACAAGCAGCAGCAAGTCACTGACGCAGCAGCAGCAAGACACAAGCAGCAGCAAGTCACTGACACAGCAGCAGCAAACACACAAGCAGCAGCAAGTCATTGACGCAGCAGCAGCAAGACACCAGCAGCAGCAAGTCACTGACACAGCAGCAGCAAACACACAAACAGCAGCAAAGGCAAAGTGCAGCAACAAAGGCCTGCATGCAGCAATGCATGCAGGGGAATCTGAATTCAGAATGTTCAGAATGCACACACACAGTGCAGTTCAGCCGGGAAACTCGGGGCTTGAGAGGCAAATAGGCATTATTTAATATTTATTTGATATATAATTAATTATGTGCAAAATATTTGCAGCAAATGGATCCAAAAATGCTCTTTTTTGCTGCTGGATCGCTGCAGATCACTTGGCGACTTCGTGCGGACTCGAAGCGCTGGCTCGCCAGCCATTTCGGAGTGTTTTGGTGTTTCAAGTTGACATTTGTTTTATTAATTGAATTAAATAAAAGAATTAAATAACAATTAAACTTAAAAGGCCGGCTGAAGGCCGAAAGAACTGCAAAGATCCAGTGGTTGCCTGCCAATTCGCAAAACGTGAATATTTCCCTCCGCTGCAGACCCGTGCATGCATCTGCAGAGGCTTTTTCTCCTTTTTTTGCAGCTTTTTCTCCACTTTTTGCAGCTTTTTCTCCATTTTTTGCAGCTTTTTCCTTTTAATTATCCCACTTGAACTTCAGAAACAACAAAAGGCGTTTATTCTCACCGGTAAATGATGTTTCTGCCGTGCAAGTACTCAAATATGGTGGTCACTTGCGCCGCGTAGAACCTCGAGGCGTCGTTTTCGAATCTTCGGTTTTTCCGCAAAACTGTGAAGAACTCCCCCCCTATTACGTATTCCATTACAATGTAAAGGTAGTGGTCGTCTTTGAAAGTGCCCAGCATATTCACCTGCGCACAAACGCAGCAGCAGCAGCAGCAGCAGCAGCAGCAGCAAATATGGGAAAGCAGCCCACAAAAGACCAATAAATGCTCCGTTTTGTGCACTGCATTAATTGCGTGGGAGTCTGCAGCAAATTTAAATATAATTGGGCAAGAAAGCACTTTAAAATAAATGCAAAACCACACAAGAGGAAATGAAAGCCGCCGAGAAATGCCATTTGTCCTGAACTGGCACAGACCCTTTCGCAGGCAGTTCGCCTGCCAAATAAAAAGGAATAATTGCGAAAAGATTTAATTATTAAAATATATTTCATAAAATAAATTTTAAAAAAAGAAAAAGAAGCAGAGAAACACAAGACCACCGGAATCTTGCAATCAACTTGACCGCGGCACCGCCTCAATTGCGAAAGCAGAGTCTAAAAAGACTCTATTGATTCAAAAACGCAATCAAATGAATTCATTTAATTAATATTTTATTAATTTAATGAATATTATTTATTTCGTTCAAAAGAATAGTCCCAATGCAACATGAAACTGCTGCACACTGATCTGCCCCAAAGATATACGCGAAGTGCGGCTGCTGCAGCGACGCAGCAGCAGCGCCACAAAACGGAGCCACAGCAGCAACAGCCCCCTTGCGAGCAGCAGCAGCAGCAGCAGCAGCAGCAGCAGCAGCAGCAACAGCAGCAGCAGCAGCAGCAGCAGCAGCGGCCCCGCGTGAGCAGCAGCAGCGCAATGACCGCCGCGAGCGCCGCCACCCCACCAACAGCAGCAGCAGCAGCAGCAGCAGCAGCAGCAGCAGCAGCAGCAGGAGCAGGAGCTTACAGTGAAAGGGTGGTTGATGAGTTGGAGAATTCTTTTTTCCGACAAAATGTGATCAACTTGCTTCTGTCTTATAACAGCAAACTTCTTCAGCCGCTTTATAGCCACAGGCGGAGATGTGGGGTCATCTTTGCGGCGCGCCAGAAAGACGCGGCCAAAAGACCCTAATCGCAAACCCTAAACCCTAAACCCTAAACCCTAAACCCTAAACCCTAAACCCTACACCCCAAACCCTAAACCCCAAACCCCAAACCCCAAGCCCCAAGTCCCAAACCCCAAGCCCTAAACCCCTAACCCCTAGCCCCAAACCCCAAACCCCATCCCCCAACCCCCAAACCCTAAACCCTAAACCCTAAACCCTAAACCCTAAACCCTAAACCCTCACCGGTGCCGAGGGTGTTGGCGAAGACGAAGTTGGCTGCAGTGCATTTGTTGGGGGGAATTCGAACTTGGCGCTGCGAAGTCTCAGCAGCAGCTTCTTTTTGAGAAGGAAGAAGTTTTCGGAAAATGTCCATTGTGGAAAGGAAGCAAAGGCTGCTGCAGCAGATTGCCGGGCCTTTTTTCTGCAGCAGCAGCAGCAGCAGCAGCAGCAGCAGCAGCAGCGGCGCTGCAGCAAACTAGCGGCGAAGCCTCGGGTGTACGTACACCCCACCGCCACCCACACTGCCACACGCACTCCGCCTCACTTGAGGCGCCCTGAGGACTTCAACAGAAAAATAAAAATTAATTAAAACCAAAACTCAAAAGCAAATCCAAGGAGAAACAGCTGGCCAAAAAATCCTAACAAAAGACCCCAAAATGCCTCCAAAAGAGCCCCAAAAGCAGCTGCAGCAGCTGCAGCAGCAGCAGCAGCAGCAGCTGCAGCAGCTGCTGCAGCAGCAGCTGCAGCGCCAAAACCGCTGTAGCGGCAGCAGCAGCCGCTGCCTCACTGCCCAGCAGCAGCTGGCGAAGCGCCCGCCGCTCTAGAGCCTCGCGCCGGGCGCTGGCGAAGCAGCAGCAGCAGCAGCAGCAGCAGCAGCAGCAGCAGCAGCAGCAAGGACCTGGGACGAGCCCCAGCAGCAGCAGCAGCAGCACGGGGACACTAGAGAAAGCAGCAGCAGCCCCCCTTTCCTTAACTCCTAAATGCACAACTGAAGGCCCAAAATGCACGTGGGCAGCAGCAGCAGCAGCAGCAGCAGCAGCAGCAGCAGCAGCTAATGCATGCATGCACGAGGTGTACGTACACCTGGCGGCAGGCCGCCGAGGCCGCGCTTTGCGGTGTCTGTACACCCCAGGGCCCCGCGGGCCACACACGCATGCAAAAGCTGCTAGGGCTTCCTTGCTGCTGCAGGAAAAGCTGCTGCTTGCTCAAGATTCTACTCAGGAGGCCCTGCTGCTGCTGCTGCTGCTGCTGCTGCTGCTGCTGCGCAGGCGCGGAGGGCTGCTGCTGCTGCTGCGTCCCAGGGGCGGCTCACTCGGAAGGGCTGTTAGCAGCAGCAGCAGCGCTGCGCTGCTGTTGCTGCTGCTGCTGCTGCTGCTGCAGCGCCAGCGGCTGCAGCAGCGCCCCCGCCGCTTTAAGGCCACAATTGCATGCATGCGGAAGCAAAATAA
Source organism: Eimeria necatrix (assembly GCF_000499385.1). NCBI lineage: Eukaryota > Apicomplexa > Conoidasida > Eucoccidiorida > Eimeriidae > Eimeria > Eimeria necatrix. Next base: position 4,719 of record NW_013652119.1, read on the forward strand.
ACAGAGGGGAGGGGCAAAGGGAGCGAAAAGGGGAAATGAAGCTGGCAGCTAGTGCTGCTGCTGCTGCTGCTGCTGCTGCTGCTGCTTACCCATTGGCTGACCAGCTGCAGTGCTGCGGACGCCGTGCTGCTGCTCCGGGAAAAAGGGCCTTCTTCAACTTCAATTGCAAAACTTTGCGAAGTTTTCCATCAGAAAATAATAAAAGAAAAGCAAGAGAGGCAGCAAAGGCGAAAATGCGCGCGAGGGGAAGCTGAATGTATGCAGGGCTGCGACGGCTACGATTGGCTCGGGCGGCTGCTGCGGTCGTTTCTAGCGCGGCTATTTGCGGCTCGTTTGCTTTTATTTTTCTTTTTATTTATTTGAAATACTTTTATTTATTTAAAACGCGCGAAATCGGCGCGTTCGCGCCACTTTTTTTCGCCAACATCGGGGTGTCACTACACCTGCGCCTCCGCCCCAGTGGTCCGGCGCGGACCAGTGCACTCCCCGCCGCCTTCGCCGATCCATTCACTTTTAAATAATTAAATTAATTTATTTTCTGCAAATATTAAATGAATTCCAAGTCTGGAGGCGCTGCGGCCGGCGGGGCGCAGCGAGCAGCAGCAACTCGTGTGTTCGGGGGGCTCTCTCTTTCTCCCCGCGAACAGCTGCCATTAAAATGCCACTTTCGCCATTTCGCCAGTTAGCTAGCCATTAATTCTTCTTTTTCTCGCAAGTTCTTTCATTTATTTTGCAAAAAGAGGCTCAGAAGCCTCCGATTAGCGCAGCCCCGCGGGGCCTCTCTACCAGCCAAAATTCAGAAAAAAATTCAACTTTTTTGGCCCACAACTTCCGCAGTTCATTTACTAGGCCAAACATCACTGACACAAACACTTTTTAATTTCCAATTATTTCTTTTTCTCCATTTTATTCTCCTCAAAGCCCTGGCCACTCTTTATATATATTTGGGGCTACTAGAGTGTGAAGGGTTTGCTGCAGTTGTTGTTCTGCTGCTGCTGCTGCTGCTGCTGCTGCTGCTGCTGCTGCTGCTCTGCTGCTGCTGCTGCTGCTGCTCTGCTGCTGCTGCTGCTGCTGTCTTAAACATGTCGCGGCGTTGCTGCTGCTGCTGCTGCTGCAGCTGCTGCAGCGCAGCGCCTGCTGTTTCTGCTTCTCTTTCAGTTGCTTTGAATTCTAAAGAAGGTTTATTTCAAAAGTTTGTTTTTAATTCTTTAAAAGCAACTTGAGAGTCAAATCTAAAAAGCAAAATGGCAATTAAAAGATTCTTTTATTTGGCCACTAAACACTTTCAAGTGTACATGCAGCTGCTGCATGCATTTAAATGGGGAATATCTAATAACAATAATAATAATAATAATAATAATAATAATAATAATAATAATAATAATTAATAATAATAATAATTGCATATTTGTTTGCTGCAGACTTCATATTTATATCTTCAAATAAAAGAAAAGATTTAAAATTCACTTTTTGTTTTTCTAAATGCAACTCGCAAGCCCCTGTCTGTACAGCGCAGCAAAAAGGCGTTTTTGCTGCAAGGGCAGCCAAAGCAGTGTCCATATATAAATAAATAAATATAAATATATATATATATTGTATATATATAATATATATAATAATATATATATTATATATATTATATATATATATATATATATATATATATATATATATATATAAATCTATAGGTAATGTATATATATACATATATATACATTACCTATAGATATATATATAAATCTATAGGTAATGTATATATATACATATATATTACATATATATATATATTACTATATACAGATATAGATATATATAAATAAATGTATATATATACATATTATGTATATATATATATATATATAATGTATATAAGTCTATATATAATGCATATATACATAAATTATATATATGTAATATATTAATATATATAAATATAGATATATACAAATAATATATATATATATAGGAGCAGCAGCAGCTGCCTCTCCTGGGGCGCCAGCATGCGGCGCAGCAGAGGGCCACTTGGGGCTTTCTGCGTTTAAAAACTTCGCAGTAATTTGCAATTGTGAATTAAAATTATAAAATGTTTTTAAAGCTTTCATTGTTTTGCATTTGTGTGGATTTTGGCTGAGAGAAACTGCTGCATGCAACACACAGACTCTGGCTGGGGCCTGGGTTCGGCATCTGCAGCGGGACTTTTTGAGTCCCTGGCATCTAAATTGCGCGAAGTTTGCATTTAATTGTTATTTATTTATTTATTTATTTTTATTTTATTTATTTATTTGGCATTTCGTCACAGTTTGGCGGCCCGTTTGATGAACGGGTCCACAATGCCCGGCAAGATGGGCCGTACGTACACCGCAAGATATGAGTAAAGTGGAAACATTGCTTTCCGCGCCCGCTTGTCTGCGGCTTTGAGGATCTAAAAAGGGAAAAACAAAACAAAAAAGGAATTAAAAGTATCTTTTTTCACAAATAATTGCCAGCAATTGTGCAAAAAAAAGAAAAGAAAAAGGAAAAGTGGAAAAGAGAAAACGCCCCTTTGACCCGCTCAGTTCCAGTTGAAAAGAAGGAACTTCTGCATATTCGTGTATCTACACAAACACCGAAAAATAGAAAAGTATAATTATAATTGTTTTTTAAAATATATTATTTTTCTGCATTCATAAATAGTTTAACAGAATTCCCAGCGTGCAAATGCACAAAGATGAACAGGTAGGATCTGCAGCTTCTGGTGCTTTTATTTCTTCGAATTTGCGCAAATGCATGCAATTAATTCATTAATTGGTTTATTATTTTCCATTTATTATTTCTTTAATCAATTAAATTAAATTAAAAATAAAAAAATTCAAATCCAGAAACTCACATAGTCCACGCAGACCTCAACGGGCATTCGGCTATCCGCCTCTTCTTTCACTCCATCTTTTCCTTTTTTGTCTTCGCCTGCTGCTTCTTTCAATGAGTTGCTGCTTCTTTCCTCGCTGCTGCTGCTGCTGCTGCTGCTGCTGCTGCTGCTGCTGCTGCTGCTGCTGCTGCTGGGCGTTGCTTCATTGTTGTCAGCGACTGCAGCAGAGTTGCTGCCAGTCTGCAGCTGCTGCAGCAGCTTTTCGGCCTCTGCAAAAGCCTGCAGACAAATGGAAAATTAAAAATTCAAAAAAGAAAATTTAAAAAGAAACAAAAGATGCAAAGTTCGAAACTTTGCAACAAATGGAATAATTAATAATAAATGGCCAGCTTCTACTTGTCCTTAAAAAAGAAACAAAAGATGCAAAGTTCGAAACTCTGCAATAAATGGAATAATAATAATAAATGGCCAGCTTCTACTTGTCTTTAAATCACAAATAAATAATTGTTTTCAAAAACAGAAAATTAAACTGCTGCGCAACACAAGCGAAAAAAGAGCTGCTCGCGGCGAATGCAAGCCACAGCGAATTCAGTTCTGCTGCATTTGCAGATAAATAATTATAAATACATAATAAATATATAATAAATATATAATAAATATATAATAAATATATAATAAATATATAATAAATATATAATAAATAGATAATAAATGTATAATAAATAGATAATAAATAGATAATAAATAGATAATAAATAGATAATAAATAGATAATAAATAGATAATAAATAGATAATAA
>NW_013652120.1:0-7356 GCF_000499385.1 Eimeria necatrix
TCAACGATCTGTCCGTGATAGCCTGCCTAAGTCCGTTAACATCTTCTTAGCCCAGGTTCAGACATGAAGCAGGTGAAGATATCAACTGGTATGGAAAGCAGAGTTATGCTGCTCGCCACTCATGACTAATCACGAGATCCAAACTCACCGATAACTGCTAGTGCCAAGTACAACAAGAAAACTGCGGCATATAACAAATGCAGCAAGGATTCAACATGCGTTTACAAATAGCAGCGGTTTGGTCACGTAGCTCCCACAAAGAACAAGAAAGCCGTTTCTGGAAATTCATAGTTGTCGTACGTAACCTGTCAACAGTCTCTTGTCCGCGGAGACGTGATTCGTTCGCTTACGTATGTGAAGGATTCATGTCGTTACACGTTAAATTCAGTTTGACTTTCCCCTGTTCCGGAACAAAGGGCTACGATGCCACCTAGACAGGGAGAGCACGCTGTGACACAGAGAAGACTGAATACAACAAACAACGTGATAAAATGCTATGGAAAGAATCTTGCAAAGCATAGTAGAGATGTGCAAGCCCAGAAGATCGTGCAATTGCAGCGCAAAACCGTTTGGCCTCCACAGAGCCCTAGGGCATCACGCAGCACGTGGCCTTTCATATTATATCGAAATCCAGCTAGATAACGCACCATTTGGGAGTCCCGAAAATGTGCCAGAGCTTGCTTAATGCAATTGACGTACTGCCTGCATCGTGCAGGCCATCGTATGTGCAATACGTTATAATGAGAATGTCATGTGCCGCCGCAAGTGGCTCTGCATGGTCACACGATCCGGTGTATTGTATAGTAGCAAGGCATGCTAGTGCACTCACGGTTTGAAATGCTCATGCTGAGTTTGCAACCAGTAAAGCACCCTCCAACATCAACTTTTGCACGTACACAGAGCAGTGCTCCGCTAGACGCAGTAGTTGGTTAAGTAGCTTGGATTAGGCTTTTGCTCGCTGCAAGCAGGTCCGCAGGGACACCGTTTCCAGCTCAGCAATATGCTTCGACAAAAAGTGCCCTGCTTTGCCCTGCTTCAAAGATTTTGAGCCACACTTCGTGCCGGCGAACATGCGAGTGCAAAATAAAACCCTATGCCCTAAAGACTCACTGCCTGGCAGTGACAGGCAGTGACATCTGTGTTTGCGCCTTATCTGAAGGAGTCCAGGACATGAGTAACTCCAACGCCGCCATCACTAGCAACATCAATGCTTCACAGTACATCTATGCGTTGAAGCAACACAGGAACGTTTTTTTGTTCAGATCGATACGACAATTTGCCGCGCAACCGCCACAACTGTTCTGTGCTTGCTATCTATGTATAAGCAGACAAGACAACGCTATGTAAGTACAAACACACGAAATAACGATATGTACGGCAAAATGCCTCATGCAGAATCCCCTAACAACCCTTACATCATTAATTTGGATGTCTGATGCTTCCCATGCAGCGCATCCTCTGCCGGCAGCAAAGTGATTCGAGTCGGCATACTGCAATCATCAAAGCGCCTTTTCCTTGTTTTTAGTCACTTAGTTATTTGGTGGTCTTTCTCTGTAGCATCTGGATAGTCTGTGGCCTTGTACGTAGTGAATAGCACTACATATTTCAACGGGCGAGCTTTTCACGCCAGCTTTTGAGTGAAACACTTGGAATGTTCTATTGACGTTCTTCATACTTTATATCAGTTCTACACACATCCCACTCCTTGCTGCCTTCACCTTGATGGCTTTTGGTTTGGCCAAGAAGACGAACTTTCGCTCGTCTCATAAATGTGTTTTAAGCCACCAACGCAAACGTCAAAGGCTAGCCCCTTTCATAAGCAGCCCAGCAAGACAAGCAGCTTTTCTCAAAACCCGTTGCGCTTGCATTCAAATGAATGCTCCTTTTCCTCGCGGCGCTCCTGGAGGTCTCAATAGTCGAGCTGCCGCCTGTGTGCAAGGTTCCAGCTATTGGATCTCTTTTAATAAAAGGCTTGCACAACTTGCTCTACAGAAGCGAGAGATCTAGGAAAGGTATAATGGCTTTGAAAAAAAGCAACATTGCTGATTGTGTCGCCGAAAAAACAATCCTTTTCAACTGTTTACTCCAACTGGCGCAATGTGTTGAAAAGTTCTAGAGTCAAAATAATTCAAGTGCTTCCCAGTGGGCCATAGCACAGCAAAAGATACTGCCGATGGCTTTGATGAAGTAAGCAGTTTTAGTCTCAGCAATCATGTGACATGGCAAGCCTAGTGATTCTCTATGTATTCAATTCTGCACACCAGCACATATGCGATGCAGCCTCTCCAAATAAATCCTCAGTCCGACGGTCATGCTTTTCTTCAGCAGAAGGCTTTGTGCCATGTGACGTTGTCACACTCGCGTTGTTGCGAAATGTTCATTTTGACTTTACCGCGAATTTTGGACCCACGTTAGTATACAGTGCAAAAGATCGACAGATGTGTAACTTATTTTTCTATAAACTGTGCATGGCTTAAGGCTAGTCGGCATCCGCCCTGCGTGTAGTTACCTTAACAGCCTTGTCAGTTGCTTTGTTGCACCTGCATCAGACAAAGTCTCTACAGTCCACCGTTTGTTTAACATGGCATTTGCCTTCCAGTTAGTCGCATAGCCTCTCTAGATTCGATGTCTGCCTTCACAGCGTTTACTCAAAAGGTATTAACACCTGGCAGAGCCGTGAAACTCAGAGCAGCTTCGCCCGCCACTGCTGCATCTCCGGCAGCAATTGCGTCTCCAGCAGGAGCAGCAGCTACTATATCCTGCGTAATGTGTGTCTTTACTCCTCAGGTCTTGCAGCTTAGCTGGCTCACTCCCTGAATGGCATGGAGAGGTACACACTACTACGTCTTATACTTTCAAGCTAAACAGAAAACTCAGAATCGTAGAAGACAACAAATTTTAGTGCTGCATTCGATTTGTTGGTGAGGCTAGAATACTCAGAAAAGCACTTTAGCAACAACAGAAACGCGGGAGAGATAGCCTAAAAAAAAATTAAATGCTCCGAAGAAATTGTCTCTGTTTTGAATTAGTGAGCTGACTCCGACACTGCAGGCATTTAGATAGAAATATCGTCCGTGTTTACACCACTACTTCACCTGTCACTTGGCTGTGCATTCACCCAAATGATAAAACAAGCAAAAGGAGTGCAGGAAAAGGGTATGGTGCCGAAGGCCCTTTTTAAGTGCTGCAACCGCCTGCCCAGTCGTTCCAACGTGAAAAGCTATTTGACCCACGTGCACGTTTTAGCGTGGCTAACTCTTGAAGGTACTCGCGCTCATCTGCTGCATAATCCTAAAAAGGAATGAAACGCACGCGCTTGAAGTGCAAGCAACAGCGTGGCCAAGCACTGTATGAAACGGCTCACAGCGGCAGCAAAAATGCATGAATGTTCGAGCACCTTTACGCAGGGACATTATAATTCCGTTGTCGCAGTATTACTTGACGGAAACTGCAATATGTGTGTACAGGAGTCTGAAACTGCTTGGTGAAAAATATTCGATCTTCCCAGAAAACTGCTTCGGCATCGAAGCCAATACCACATGACAGAGAGCCACATGCTTGTGTTCTTATGTAAGCAGCAGGTAGCAGAAAATGAGCTAAGCTGCTGGCTCTGTAGACAGCCTACTACACACTTTTATATATCGCACTTTCCTGCGCAATGAATAAACAAGAAATCAAACTCTTGGCATATCACGCAGCGCATGTCTGCCAACGGCTCGCCTGCGATCTTTAATTCACCGCACGCGCAAAGCCAAGCGCCTTCTCAACGACATTCACAATTAGTTTATGTATGCGTTTCATATGCAAAGCTAATTGCACAAAGTGTCAATTCACAATCACATGGAGAGGATTCGTCCGCACATCTTTTGGATTGACAAACGAAAAACCATAGAACACTTCTATAGTTGCTTGCTGCAATATACAGCAATCCAATAATGGCGTGCGTGCAGAAACCCGACGTTGTCAGTTTCAAAATCTTGGAAAGCGGAAGATAGACTAATTCAACGCTGTAGTGCCACAAATTAAAACAGTCTTTGCCCTCGACAAAAGCCCCTTTCCACGCAAGCGAGTGGCACAAGCACGGTACTGGCTTATTGCTTTCAAACGTCTCGGTGGCATTCCAGGCTGAAATTTGCGAACTAAAAACCTTTCAACTTGCAAAAAATCAAATCGCCTCTGGTGGGCCAGTAGATTCATGCGACACGAGGAAAACGCACACGCTGATGCACCACGTCCATTTCTTGCTGCGCTGGTGATTGCCGTGACCGCCCGGTCTTATATTTTGAAAAGTATACCTGGCAAGGTAAAAGGACAAGCACGCCCACACGTGCAAACAAACTGTATCACCAATCGAAAGAAACAGACTGCACAGCAAGTTTACCACCTTAGGTAAGGATCATGCGCTTTAAATGGAAAATCAACGCCACAGCGTTTTCTGCCTGCAGGTGCACCACGAGAGTTGCAAAAACGGTGCAAGAAACACAGTGATCGCGGACAACGGGATGATGTGGCCACAGACGCTTCACGCTCCTGATAAATTGTTCACATTCAAGGAGGTAGAGCGCCAGATAAAATTAGCAGCGATTAGCCAATGCTACGCACGCTCGACATCTTCGAAACTCACGTCCTACAGATTAGCCGAAGCTGCTGAAGGTTTACGTTTACAGACGTTGACGCACTAGGATGCAAACAGCGCGTACGCTGAAAATGGTGTACGGTTGCAACTGCACGATAAAATGTTTCACGCAAGCAACGCGCACACCGATGCCAAGGACAACAGCAATTGCTTTTTGGCGGCACAAAAGCCCTACAAGTCAGCCATTACAGCACTATTACACCACTATCGCACCTTTTCCTGCATCTGTGTGCTTCCTACCCAAACCAGTACATGGACAGCGATGCGTTGAGATAGAATGAACTCACCACTCAGCGTCCGTAAGCAGGCATCGTTCGACTATGCTCGCTCAATGCAAACAGCAGTGCGGCATGTGCGCCACCGTTTGTCATCACGGCTTAACTGCCTCTTTTTCCATGTGCCCCTCACGCCCCACACGCATCTCCGGTGCGCCCTGTTGCGCACTTGGAAACAAACATTCAGCCGACAGCAGCCCTGTAAACGTCCAAACGCTGTACCAAGAAGCCCTTTGATTTGGAGCAGTTTGTCGTCGCCTACTGGCTGCCCGCCATGCGCAAACACTTAAAAACATACCGTAAGGAGGCGTCCACGTGCGCCTACAACCAATGCAGCCTTCGAGTGAGCTACGCAGCCAATCAAAATAAAGGATGATGGATGGTGAGTAACCTGACCATGGAAAAGTCACAATCGCACGTGCCTACAATAGAAACGACCTTTCAAATCAACCAAAGTTTCAAATTGTTGGACGGCAACACTACTTAGCAAACGGGAGAGTACTGGGGAAGGGCACTCTCAGAGGCTGCAACTCCGGTCGGCAGTGTCCAGTAACACGCAGCTTCCTGAGGATCACGATGGTAGAATACTTCGCCTCCGGCATGCAGATAATGGCTACTAGATCCGTGCAAAAGTGCTGCACTGTACGTGCAGCGAGCATTTGTCGCTGTGCTCCGAAGTACTCTTGAAGCCATGTGCAGGCCTTTGTGTGTTTTACACTGATTATTGGGCTACAACTTGGTGCAAGGTGATTCATCCTTCAACAATTGACTTCACTTGCGTCCCTTAACCTTCGTCACAAAGTACAAAGAGCTTCGATAAAAACAAAAGAATTTAATAAGTAGGTGCCACACACTTCGCTGGACCACTTTGGCCTTGTCACTGAATATGAATCATGGCAAACGGGCAAAGGCAGCAATGCCGCATCATATAGCAACGCTGCTCTTGGCGTATTGGCAAGCTTACAGGCTGTGTCAGTTTTCCAAAGCGGATGATAAGAGCACTGCTGGCTCCTGTGGAAGGTCTGCATCATGAATATGCACGCGGCTTTTTCCATGCGCACACTTACAATCCAGTGCACGTCTTGACGTGGAATGAGACCTACTCTTTACCGTAAAACATTCAAGTCGTAGATATATCTGCCTAAATAGTTCTCCGGTTTTCCAATGCCCATGAGAATGATCACAGAATTTGCAAGTTCTGTTTCACTAACGTGTTAAGAATCTGAGCCATGTGAATCATACAACGTGCCCACTGTTGCGCATCGGTTAGCGCAGCAGCGTCATCAGGTCCGCTGGGCACTCACCAGATTAGCTGGAGAGAGCAGATTCGATACAGCCTGAGACTGCATTCATGGACCTCCCTGGCCAGCACTTGCATTTCTATTGATGACCAACCTAACTATTGCACGCGTTAAACAAAATCACGTCCAGCACACATAAGCGCACATCACACTTTGCATGATGATTAGAAATACTGCCGCCATGAATCCCATCCTACTGCGCCATGGAACGGCCTGTTGAAGAGCTCGCGAAACCAGCATCCTCGCATTTATCCTACTCGTTTAGCTTTCAAGACTTAGGAGCGTCGCTGCAAAGCTAACGTCCAGCTCATCCGGCTGCTGTTTGGGCCGCCCATTTGAAACTTTGGACTTGCTTTATTTACGCATGTGCATGCTCTACCGATTGGTTGTGCCATGCTAGGCGCCGCAACACGCCCATTAATGTTTATTGATCCTATTATTGCTTGGAAAGCGTTCACGAAAGAGCCTACTGACCAGTCGTTCTTCTCCGTGCTCAACAAAGTCAGAGCTTTGGGCTGCGTGTAGCATTTTGTTGTGCACCAAAAAGACCAAATATTTGTATCAGCAATCCTACTTGTGTGCCCCGAGGTTTTTCAAAAGCTGGTATGGCACGCCCATCAAACTTATCTTCAAGAGAAACTTATGGAGACTACAACTTGTTAAATGCGTATATGCGCACTTTCTTTGCCACCCATGTCCAGCATGTGAGTGACGCTCGCAATGGAGGCGGAATGTTGCTAGAGCAATAAGACTGCTTCCTTCTCTGTTGTTTTCACGTTTAGTGACAATTCGCTGTAATGGCCGCTCACGCTCTGAGCGAAATATTCCATTGTTGTTTGAAAGGTGCTCTCTTTGCGCACAGCCTCACTTTGCCGATTACGTTCGTTTCACCATGCCTCAGTGCGAAAAAGTGTACGTGTGCATACGATTAAGATGCTGTTGTGTACAAGTAAATGCTGCCGAGCCACAGCTCTCATAGATGAGTGCTCTAGCGCATGCTGTGCGGCCGGCATAACCTAACACAATAGCAGGAAAGCAGTCAAAAGTGTAGCCGGAAACCAAGTCACGCTAGCTTTTCATTTTAACTTCACTAGAAGTGCTCCCCCTGAGATAGTTTCAAGCCCTGTGCAGGAAATCTCATATG
>NW_013652121.1:0-8562 GCF_000499385.1 Eimeria necatrix
CACTCGGGGCCACTGTGCTTACGTTCTTGTCAGAAAACACGTCGATCAGGCATGATTGATTCACGGTGCAGTTGATGAAACACGACACTGTCGCGTGTGAGCTGTTGCAGGCAGATCGTAGTTGCCAATCGCTGGGTGAAGATGCTGTTCCTTGGTGAATTTTGTCTTTAAGGACATGCTGCTTTTTCCACGTCTATTGACGCAAGAAGAATGGTTTATTCCTGTGCCTATGTTCTCTTGCCTAACATGAAATAGGATAGTGCTTGACGGAGTGCGTGCGAGGCTCACTAATAAGGGCAAATTGGGGTCGGATGAAGCGTTACGTAGTTCTATGGCGTGCTTTGCATATTTGCTTGAGTGGTGCACCAGCTCAAAAGGCTTTGCAAAGGTCCTTTTCCTTCTATAAGGGCTGATGCGTGCAACTCTCCAATCCGTTCCAATACACCTGCACGGTTGTTCGCATTGTAGCTCCATTTGAAATAGCTAGCTAGTAGACGTGATTGCCGTTTGCGTAGTGACCTTTTGGCAGTGATTTTCACATTCCGTTTTCCGCAGGACGTCAGTTGAGCAAAATGCATTGTGCCGATTCTCCGTTGATTGATTAAGCATGGGACTCGGGGCCACTGTGCTTACGTTCTTGTCAGAAAACACGTCGATCAGGCATGATTGATGCACGGTGCAGTTGATGAAACATGACACTGTCGCGTGTGACGTGTTGCAGGCAGATCGTAGTTGCCAATCGCTGGGTGAAGATGCTGTTCCTTGGTGAATTTTGTCTTTAAGGACATGCTGCTTTTTCCACGTCTATTGACACAAGGAGAATGGTTTAGGGTTAATGGGTAAGCCTTTATTGAGCTGCAGTAGAGGCCTCGCTTCGTTGCCTTGTTGAGTGTTTTCCTCATGTGTTGAAACATGCCTAGCTCGAGGCTCGCCTTGCATTTGTCGGTGCGTAGAATTTATTGACGCCTTTTCCGGGTGCCTGCGGCGTCACATTAGGTGTGCTGTGTCGGCGGACAGTCTGATTGACGCACGGCTATCTGCACTTGTATTGCAGAAATGGCTTTTGAAAGTGCAGGCACTCGATAGGTTACTTCACATGCCTCTTAGGAGGCTAGTGCCATGGCCAAACTGACTTTTATTGTAACTTCGTGTAAACTTGTGATTACAACTAGACAACGACCTTACTGATTACCAAAATGAATTGGATACGAGCGGTACTTTCACGCATGCAAAATAATTAGTTTGCTCCGTTTGATGCGTAAAAGAATGTTCTTCTTCATTAAACTTTGAACGCTTCTAGACGCTAGTGCACACGTAAAAAGGCTCCGTCAGGGAGGCCGTATTTACCGATCGAGATATTGCACCCCGTGTGTCAGCTGCAGGTGCTACACGACGCCCTGTACATTTTCTTTTCACCGGCTTCTGTCTGGCACTTTCGGCGGCTGCTTCCAAATCGTTTCCTTCTCTCTTTCCAGCACACAGAACTGCATCTCGAGCTGTTCCGCGCACCTGCAGCCGACATACGGGGTACAATGTCTCGATCAGCAAATACGGCCTCCCTGACGGAGCCTTTTTACGTGTGCACTAGCTCCCGTTGCGCCTGCTTTTCAGCCGGTTACTTCAGCTGCTCCACGCGATAAAATTATCGCCCAAAGTACATTCGTTGACTAGGAGGACGCGTTGCGCTGCTCGTTTGGTGGTCGTGATAATTGGGGTATGAGTATTTGTTGTCGCCGCCACGGACATGACATTCCTTGCCTTACGTCTGGCATTTGCTGCGAAAGGGTTCAGATTGATTTGTTTTCTTTCAGCGTATGGAGGTGCACTTTGAACACCCTGCTGTGTGGACATTTTGCGTTTGTAAGGTGTTTTCAGCTGTTGGTTGGAACACTCGGGTCCCTGCAGGAGGCTCGCTGAGGACACGGCGTAGCGTTGGATGTCCCCTGGATGAACGGAGACTTCGGTGTAACTATATTCGGTGCTTGGCTTGGGGAAAGGTTGGCCCTGAAGGACCGATGCGTGTGGGGGTTGCTGGGAGTGAGGAGTGCTGTGCAGGGGCGGTTGCAAGCGTCTCGTGTTTGTGAGTTGCCGCGTGGGTCGATGCTTCGTGGTGAGTTGTGTGTGTCGAGGCATCGTGAATGGGACGTGCAGAGTCACACTTGGCGTGCAGTGCGTCTGTGGGGAAGTTCTGAGCTGTGTGGGAATGTGTCCACTACTTTAATAGGGAAGACGTGCGACGGTGGAGGCAATGGGAATGTATCACGTTGCAAGTTGGGGGAACGTTAAAGGGCTCATGGTGTGATGCAGATGCATAGTGGCTCCGTCAGAGAAGCAGCATTTCCGCGTGGCATGATGAGCTTTGCCTGTTGCCTTGCCAGTTGCAGCAGCTCCACATGTCCTTGCAAAGGTCATTTCGCGTTCTAGCATGCGACGTGCTGCTTTTGCTGCAGCCTGTTCCATGTTGCTTTGCTGCATTCTGCAGCGTATGCAGTTGCATTTGGAACAGGTTGTTGGGTGCCGTGTTTGTTTTGTGCAAGGTGGTTTCAGCGAATGCTTATAATTCTTTAAACATCACAGGAAGTTCGTCGAAGGTGGCGAGCCGCTGCGCCTTTTATTTGTTGAATGAAGGCGGAATTCGTTGCAGAAGTGTTCACTGTTTGCCTATGAGACGAGTAGTTGCGGTAGGGTTGATGCGTGTTGCAATTTGCTGAATTTGAAAGTGTTGTGTGTGGCTCTCTTTCACTTGGCTCGCGGTTGCTGCTTGCTGCATGGAACGTCGCTTGTCGGTGAGGTTTGTAGATGAAGACAGAAGACAAGTTGCGTTCGCTCGTGTGTTGAAACGAACGGGGTGCCTCGAGCCATCGGGCATTCATCGGCATTTCGCACAAGGTCGTGTTTGCTTGACTGTGCTCGAACGGGCTTGGGCGTGTGGCTAGAAGAAGAATGCTCACTGCTAACTGCGTTATCCAAAATGTTGTAGAATTGACGATCCATATACATGTACTGGTACTTGACGTGATGTTGAAATTGGTAATCCACTTACGAGCAATGCTTAGCTGCAAAAAAGCGGCGCTGCTTCTGCGACGAAGCGGTTTTGCCCAGTGATTTGCTATGCTGTTGATGATGTCTTGCCACTTGCCGCTGAACTGCGATTGGGAGAGCATTACTTTTCAACGTAGTGCGTGGAGCCTTTCCTCATTCCTGATGCAGTTAATGAGGTGCCTGTATATATTATGGAATATCGGATCACAGGAGGTAAGAAGGGAACGAGTGCTAGCTGCAGTGATGGTGTGTATTTGTTTCAGTATTTCGTGACAGTCACGCATGCTTAGCTCTTGAACTGCTGCTTCTATTTAGGTATTGGCGCCTGCGGCCCCCGTGCACCATTGTTTTTCCAAGCACCGCTGGGTATTTGTGGCTGATTGATTTGAGTCACGTACTTTCTGGAGGCCTGGATTTTTTCATGAACGCCTACTCATGTTTTGGCTTATTTTGAACTGTACATCAGCAGGTGCGGCGGACAGCTGCTTAGTGGTTTAGGGAGTTGGCAGTGTTGACTGATTGCCTGACCTACTATTTTGTCAACCATGCTGTCCTGGAACCCGTCGTCGCCTTTTTGTGTCTGGATTTGATGCTTGCATGGCGAAGACAGCGATGTCTTGCAATGTTTCCTTGTTACCGGGGAGTGAGTTGGGCTGGCGCACTCTTGCTGATTGCTTCTTCCGTGAAAGCAGCTTTAGTGTGTATTGAGATCTAGCTAGCTCATTAGGTCTTGGTATGCCGGGGTACTCTATTTGGTCTTTTTGAAGAATACTCAAACACACATCGCATCCCATTTGGCCCGCTGGTCTTCGAGCTCTTTTCGTCGTTATTTGCATCACAGACTGTTGTACACTATGTGTGGGGGAGCTACTACTGCATGGTTCGGAAACGTTCGTGCTCCTTTGCATCATGCACTGAACCACAAGTGGTTCATGGTTAGTCTCGCCACCATCCCTAAATTCGTGGGCATTTCATGGTGCGTACGTGTGTTCTGGTCACCTGGCGTTTGGCGACTTCTCCAAAGCGCTTCACCGCATTAGCTGAAAAAGTAAAATGTTTCCTGCGACGTCAATCGAAGGACTGCCGCACTGTGGATGTGCGTAAGTAAGAGAACGACTGTAACCAAGATATGTGGGTTACTGGATGAATGCTCAGATGCTGTCAGTAGACTTAGGTACGCGGATGCGTATGTCTGAAGTTAGGCACATGCCTTGAGTTTGAATCTGATCACGTAGAGAAAAGTCTTCTTTTGAGAGTTCGACCTTCCGGTCGATGTACCAAGTAGTGGGCATTTTTCTTCATAATCTCTTGGTATGTTTAGACACACTTCCACCTGAGGGGGGCGTTGCCAGCAGAGTCGACAAGCATGAAGGTGCCCTGAAGGAGCCTGCGGGATAGGTGCCGGGCCTACAGTTGAGTTCACTGATGCCTCGCTGAGGCGTTCTGAGTTGCTCAGGTCACGAGAGCTCTCGTGAGAGCATAGTAGCTCTTGTGCACAATCGTACCGTCTGTCTTGCTGATATCTGCACAGCCAGATGCGTGCGAAATAGGTTTTTCTCACATTCGGCAGCTTGTGAGTAGTTGAAGTTGTAAGGCGTACTTAAGCACACGCTGTAAACCACCACATGCATCAACCTTCCGTGAGCTCCATAGCACGAACGTAAAGTGAACGACTGGGTTGGATGTCGAGATTCAATGCGGATTGTTAAGTTGTTGCGTTATTTGCTGGCTCCTCCACCGCATATGCCATGCCTCTTTGTGCAACTGCAAGTGGGTGAGGATGCTGCGTTGCGCCACGATTTGCCAATATTGATGGTTTGTGAAGTATCGTGAGTGAGTGTTGATCATG
Source organism: Eimeria necatrix (assembly GCF_000499385.1). Taxonomy (NCBI): domain Eukaryota; phylum Apicomplexa; class Conoidasida; order Eucoccidiorida; family Eimeriidae; genus Eimeria; species Eimeria necatrix. The sequence continues at coordinate 4,892 of NW_013652121.1, forward strand.
GCTGATCGCAGCATTTATTGTTATTGAGTGAGAATCAAACGTGCTTGCGTGGGATAGTTTATCGTTTTCTCGTGGGCTGTGCACAGAACTTATTGCCCCTCCGAGTTCCTGGCTTTTGTTTGAAAAAGACAGATTTTCAATTTTCAGCAGCAGATAGTTTTCCTAGATTTGGTGACGCGGGACTAAGTTTGTGCATGAGTTCTGAGAAGGACTCGCACAGTCCTCGTTCGGCGTTTGCTACGAGAATTGGGCTGACTAGGACCTCTTTTACTGTTTCTCTGGATGGGTGCATTCCTTATCATGCATTGTCTATATTAACATGTGAATCAGGCGTTTGCGTCGTGTTCGAGTCGGCATTGTTTGTAGACGGCTGGTGGGAAGTGATTTATGCCTGCAGATAGTGAGATTTGGCTGCAAGGTCGTTTGTTTTTCTATTCGGTGATTGGGCCCTCAAAATGCTGTGCTGTCAATTGTAGCAGCAATTCTGTCAGTTTTTGAAATTCGTGTTTGGTGGTGGCTTTGCTGAGGCCCGTCAACCTGTTTTGCTGTGGAATATGAATGTGACAGCGTATACCTTGTTTCTGTGTTTTTATTACGTAGTTATAATATTAGCGGCAGACTTTCGTGCTGTTACCAGCCTGTGAGTGAAGCTTCCAGGTGATCGTACTGTCGGGGAGACATTTAAGCTCAAAGCATCTGCAAGCGGACAATCTGTACGCTTCGCCAAGTATTGTATGTTTTGGGGTGTGCAAGACAGGAGGCTACACGCAGCTGATTAGTCTTCACAGGAAGCTGTGCTTCTGCAGCCCTTATTTGGCTGAAGTGTAGCGTTAAGTCGATTGGCATGCCCTGTGTGTGGGGCAGAAGGCTGCATAACTTGGAATTTTTCGATCAGTTGCGTGAATTGTGATGCAGTATGAGCATGCGTCTGTGAGAGCTGCAGGGAAAATGAGCATTTGCTGCTCCGTTTTGTATTTGCGCATGGAGGCATTTAGTTCTGCGCAAACGCATAGGGTATACGTCGAGCACTCAATTTTCGCGCTGGCTTGGGTGCAGTTGTATTGCTGCTTTAGGCATTTGGCCTTAGTTTAGAAGGTTCGGAAGAATGTTCAGGCTACTGCAAGCTTCTGTCGCGAGACTGGTTGGAGAGAGAGAATACTTTACAGATGGAATAAAGGCTTTTCAGACCTAAGCAGTTTTGTGACGAAGGTTTTGTCGGCCACTGGATACATGGTTACATTTGGCCCCTTGTAGGGGAGGTGCGTGAGACGGTCATTTAGCCGGTGTATGATGGATGGACACCTCTGTGGTTGACTGGTAGGCATTACGCTGTTCGGTCTACTGGTTGATTTCTCTGCATTTTTGTGTATCATGTTGGAGTTCTATTTGGATCAGGTGTCTTCTATTTGGCATTTTTGTTCACAGGATGAACTCATATGTGTTGGAGTCATTTCTTGCTCACAGCGGGTAAGGTGGAGAAAAGTTCGTGGCGATGTCTCACTTCATGACTGCAGCCACGTATCACACTGACAGCTCTTGCCTCATCGAACCCTTTAATATGCCTAGATGCGATGAGTTCATATTATCTGAAGTTATGGATTGCACGACGCATTCTTAACGATCGATTGGTACTGTAGTTATTTAAGGGTTGTTTGCTTTACTAGCTCTTGCTCGATACGTTCGACTCGCGCGAAAGACTGTGCATCCGACAGCTTCTACTGCATGACCCACAACTTTTGGTGGATTCTTACTCCAGGCGCAGAAGCGCAGGCAATGATTATGCAGCGTTGCTGCCGTCCTGCGATTGTTGTGCATTTCAAGGTGAGAGCCTACTTACTGGTCACGTGGCGCTTGGCGGCTTGCTGGCGTCGTTTGTGAATAGTAGGAGACATACTGAAAAGTTTCTTCACCGTAGGCAGTACCACGTGTAGAGAGCTAGAGTACGCAAATCTGTTTTTTTCTCATTCCATGTTTTATTTTCCACGTTGCTGCAACGTTTGGGGCAGCAGCAACGAATTACAGTCGCTGGAGCCCCAAACGTTGCCCGGCTTCTAATGCATAGCGCAATTAGTCTAGAGATATTTCGAGCAGTGTGTAGCGTATGTTGCTGCATGACCGCTACCTCACAAAGTGAGGAACGTTTCGTTTGCAACGGCACTTGGGCGGATGTTCACGACACATGTGTCCGCAGGATGTTCGTCGAAAATTCGGAATCGCGAATCACTTTCCTAAACAGATGCTTAACTAGGTTTCACGATGTTGAGTGCCTTGCAGTGAATGATGATGAAAGGCTGAAGGGTGGCTTTTTTCGGGTTCAACGTGATAGAGTTATGGAGGCCACTGCAAGTGGCTCTTGGGTGCTGATCGATGCGCAAGTCTGTGTTTCAGTGCGGATTGTGCGTGCGCCTCTACATGTCGTTTGCGCTTTCCCTCATAGCAACGTTTCGCTGCATCTGTCCACGTGTTGTGTTTTGCTCCACAGAAAACACGATGTTGGTTGGCGGGATCTGAAATGGGGTAGGTAACCAATAGGGACGGACTGGGCTGCTGACGAGTTTAGGGAATGTGGGAGGAAACAGAGATTGGGTGAGGTGCGGTGAATCTGTCTATTTCTTGCTCATATCGTCCTTAGCCGGCCTTTTACTGGTGCATCATGAGAAGCTTATCTCCAGAAACATTTGTTTGGTTTTCAGGACGTGCGTGTTCGTGGAGTCTGTTGTAGAGTGGGCGTGCACTGGTTATGTGGTGACGCTGAGAAATGTGCAGAGTGGTCTCAAGTATGGTTGCAGAGACATGCTTCGAAGGTGCTAACATCGCGAATGTTGCTAAGAAAAAATGGGGGCTTGACAAAGTCGAAGGTGTTTTGCAAGCAGCGGAACTCCTTCGTAGGGAAAAGTGCGATTTCTTGTGATACGCTCCGCTCCGTATGGTGGTCCCCAGCGAGGCCAAGCACTGCGTCACGTTTTCTATCGGGACAGTCGGGACTGGGTGTTTTTCATCTGACAATGTCATTGATCAGTGCAGACGTGACTGCTGGCGAAATGCCGACTCCTAGGATTTGCAAGCGCTCCGATTAGTAGCAGGAGATAAGTGGATCTGTTGCTGGTCTATTCGTTGTATGCAGTCAAGCACGCATAGTTCATCTGTCAATCAAGGAGGCTTAGGTCTTGGTGAGATTTGTGTATGTTGGATCTGTCTATTTCTTGCTCATATCGTGCTTAGCCGGCCTTTTACTGGCGCATCATGAAACGGTTATCTCCAGAAACATTTGTTTGGTTTTCAGGAGGTGCGTGTTCGTGGAGTCTGTTGTAGAGTGGGCGTGCACTGGTTATGTGGTGACGCTGAGCAATGTGCAGAGTGGTCTCAAGTATGGTTGCAGAGACATGCTTCGAAGGTGCTAACATCGCGTATGTTGCTAAGAATAAATGGGGGCTTGCACAGTCGAAGGTGCTTTGCAAGCAGCGGAACTCCTTCGTAGGGGAAAGTGCGATTTCTTGTGATACGCTCCGCTCCGCATGGTGGTCCCCAGCGAGGCCAAGAACTGCGTCACGTTTTCTATCGGGACAATCGGGACTGGGTGTTTTTCATCTGACACTGTCATTGATCAGTGCAGACTTTACTGCTAGCGAAATGCCGACTCCTAGGATTTGCAAGCGCTCCGATTAGTAGCA
>NW_013652122.1:0-50000 GCF_000499385.1 Eimeria necatrix
GCAGCAGCAGCAGCAGCAGCAGCAGCAGCAGCAGCAGCAGCAGCAGCAGCAGCAGCAGCACCTTGCTCAAGGGAATTGCGTCTCGGACCCGCAGCTTGAGGGCCCCCAAAAGAACAGCCAAAAAGACTGCCCCGCCCCCAGTACCCCCCGTTGCTGCGAGGGCCCCCGTCAGCAGCAGCAGCAGCAAACTCCCCAAGAGGGCCCCCAAGGAAGCTGGCAAAACTCCCTCACAACCCAGGGCCCCCACTACTGCTTCCCAAAACGAACGGGGGGCCCCCCTGGGGGCCCCCCCGGGGGCCCCCCCAGGGGCCCCCCCAGGGGCCCCCTCAGGGGCCCCCCCAGGGGCCCCCTCAGGGGCCCCCCCAGGGGCCCCCTCAGGGGCCCCTGAGGGGGCCACCCTAGGGACCCCTGAGGGGGCCCCCTCAGGGGCCCCTGAGGGGGCCTCCTTGGGGGCCCCTCCGGGGGCCTCTTTAGGGGCCTCTTTGGGGGCCCCTTCAGGGGCCCCCCCAGGTCCTGCTGCTGCGGCATTAGTGGGGGCCCCCTCTGGGGCTTTTGGGGCTTCTGGAGAAGCAGCTGAGCTGCTGCTGCCAGGGGCCCCTGAAGGGGCCCCCATGGAGTCAGCTGCGAGGGTACTTGGGGGGGCCCCCGGTGAAGCCGCTTCAGGGGCCCCCAAGACCTCCGCAGGGGCCCCCGTGGGGCCCCCTGCAGGGGCCCCTGTGGTGACCTCTGAGGGGGCCCCCGTAGGGGCCCCCCTGGGGCCCCCTGCCGGAGCCCCGGTGGGGGCCCCTGTGGGGGCCCCTGTGGGGGCCCCCGTGGGGGCCCCTGAGGGGGTTTCTGGGGCCTCTTTTTCAGCCCCCAGAACAGCTCCTGGCAGGCGGTCTTGAGGGGCCCCTGGGGGGCCCCTCAAGGGGGCCCCTGGAGAAGCCGGAAAAGCCATTGGAGGGGCCCCAGGGGGCCCCACAGGGGCCCCCTGAGGCCCCTCCAAAGAAGGGGGCCCCCCGGGGGCCCCTGCTGCGGGGGCCCCCGCAAGGCTTTGTGGGTTTGCTGGCTTGGCTGTGAGCGGAGCCCAAGAGGGTCCATTCTGTGGAGCTGCTGCTGCTGCTGCTGCTGCTGCAGCTGCTGCTGCTGCTGCTGCTGCAAGGCCTTCTTCCGGAGGCTGCTGTGGGCTTGAAGGCTGCAGCAGCTGTTGCTGCGGCTGCTGCTGCTGCTGTGGCTGCAGCAGCTGCTGGGCCTGCTGTTGCGGCCGTTGCTGCGGCGGCAGCCGCAGTGCATTCTGCTGCAGCAACTGCTGCTGCTGCTGCTGCTGCTGCTGCTGCTGCTGCTGCTGCTCTCCCTGCCCAGCGCCCACCAACTGGCCCTCACTTAAGGGCTGCGAGGGGCCCCCAGCCTCTAGGGGGGCCCCCCCCTCTAGGGGGGCCCCCGCTGCGCTGCCTGCAGGCCATTTTGCTGCTGCGCTTTGCTGCTGCAGCAGGGGGGCCCCTCTAAAAGCAGCAAGGGGGCCCCCCTCTCCAGGAGGCAGCCTTGAAGCAGCAGCAGCAGCAGCAGCACCAAATTCTCCTGTCAGGGGCCCCACAGGCCGAGGGGGGGCCCCCCCGGGGGCCCCACTTCCCCCGTAAGGCCCCACAGAGGGCCCCGGGGCCCCTGAGAGGGCCCTCAGCTCCTCAGATGAGCCAGCAGGGGCATTTAAACCCTCAGTGGGGGCCCCTGGGGGCCCCCCGGGGCCCCCGAGGCCCAGGGGGGCTGGAGGCTGCTGGTGTGCAGAAGACTGGGTCTTCAGGGGCCCCGGGGGCCCCTGGGGGGCCCCTGGGGCCCCTGGAATGGGCGCAGGGCGCTCCTGCTGCGCTGCAGCGCCCCAGCTGCTGGCTTTGCTGTACAGCAGCAGCTCGGGGGGCCCCTGGGCAAGGCTGAGGGCCAGCAGCAAAGGCAAAATGGCCTTCGGGGGGCCCCTGCAGCAGCCGGAGGGGCCCCAGAAGGGTTTGGGGGTCATTTGCTGGGGGAGTGGGGTGTACGTACACCTGAAGGCGCCCCGAAGGAACAGAAGAACAGGACCCGCCCTGCGAGCGGCATGGCCGGCTAGGGGGGCCCCTAATGCAAGTTTGAGTCCTTTTGCGAAAGAAAAAGCAGAAAAAAGAATTAAAAAACAAATAAATGGCGTCCGGGAGTTAGGAGGAGCTGCGCTGAGCACGGGCTGTACGTACACCGCAGCGCCAGCTCCGCGACCGCAGCCCGCCGCAGCAATTAGTTCTTTTTTTCTTTTGTTTCTTCTTTTGCTGCAGCTTTTAATGCAATTTAATTACTTTTTCGAAGTTTTTGTCTCAAATGGACTTCTAAATTGCATGCGTTTCCTCCAAAAGCCCCAAAGAGGCGCCCGCCACCGCGTCTCTGGCCTTCTCCCGCAACAGCGCCTCTTAGCTTTTTCTTTTAATTACCTTTAAGGGTTTTGCTTTGTTACTTTTTAGGGTTTAGGGTTTGCGGCTGAAGGCCTGGGCACAAGGGCTTATCTAGGGTTTAGGGTTTACGCTTTGCTGAGGTTTGGCTTTTATTGGGTTTTGGGACTTACTTAGGGTTTAGGGTTTACTGCAAATTTAGCATTTACTGCAGCATTAGGGTTTATTGGGGGGCTCTTTAGGGTTTCGGGCTTATTTAGGGTTTACGGTTATAGGGAGTTCAGGCTGTACAGGACTTAGGGTTTGCCTAGGGTTTAGGGTTTATCTAGGGTTTGGGGGCCCGCAGGAATTAGGGTTTACTGAGGGTTTAGGAAGACCCCACACTAGCCCAGCTGCGGTGTACGTACACCCCAGACCAGCAGCAGACGCAGCAAAGCCAGAGGGGCCCAGGGGCCCCCAGGGAGGGTCCTGGGGGCCCCCTTTTGGAATTCATTAAAATAAAAAAAGCAAGTAAACCCTTTCTTAAAAGGGGGCCCCCAGCTGCTAATTTGCTGCACAACCTGTTGCCTTTGGAGGGCCCCCTGGAGGCAGGGGCCCCCTTGGCTTAGCGGGGTTTGGGGGCCCTTTTGGGTACTAGACTAAAATGAAATAAAGAGGTTTCTGGGGCCCTAGTGAGGGTTTGCCTTTTGTCTAGTTAGGGTTTAGGGTTTGCGACTGAGGGGTGATAAGGGTCTACTCACGGCTTAAAGGCGAGAAGGGTTTAGGGTTTAGGGTTTAGGGTTTAGGGCTGGGGGCTCGGGACAACGCCTGGCCTCTGCGCCCCAGGCCCGAGGCTGCCTTGGGCCCTCTCGGCTTATACTGGGGCCCCAAAGGCCCCTCTTGGGGGCCCCCTAGGGGCTCCCGAGGGGCCCCCCAGGGGGGCCCCCAGGGCCTCATTGGGGGCCCCCTAGGGGCCCCTCACGCTGCACTCGCTGTTCATTCTACAGCAGGAGTTTGCTGCTGCGCTGCTGCTCTGAGGGCCCCACTTTCAGCCCTGAGGGGGCCCCTGGGGCCCCTCCTGCAGTGCCCCCGGGGGCCCTGGGGGGCCCCCCTGGGAGGCCCTCTAGTGGGTACTGAGGAGCTCTGGGGGCCCCTGCGGGGCCCCCAGCAAAGCCTTGTAGGGGGTACTGAAGGGTAGAAGGGGCCCCAGGGGGGCCCCCTGCCCCAGGGGGGCCCCCTGCAAAGCGTTCTAGAGGGTACTGAGGGCTAGAGGGGCCCCCCGGGGGGCCCCCTGGGAGACCCTGGAAAGGGTACTTGGGGGCCCTTCCCAGCTGCCGCTGGGGCCCCAAAGGGGCCTCTGGAAAGCCACTAAGAAGAGGCTCTCCTGCATCTAAAAGGGCATAATCGAGGGCAGTGGAGGGGGGCCCCCTGGGTACTGGGGGCCCCGTGGGTACTGGGGGCCCCCTTGTTGGGTTAGCTGGGGCCTCCTGGCCCCCCATTTCCGCTGCCTCTTCTGCCGGGGGCAGCGCGGAGCCGGGGGGGGCCCCCGCAGCAGCAGCAGCAGGCGCAGCAGCAGCAGAAGCCGCAGCAGCAGCAGCTGCTGCTGCTTCGAGTTCAAACTTGCGCTGCAGCTGCTGCAGCGAAAGAGCAGCAGAAGTCCCCCCCTTGTGGGGATCGGGCAACTCCCAAGCCCCCAAAATGGAGCCTTCGGGAGACAGCAGGAAGCCAGTGTCTGCAGCAAACAGCAACGCCAAACCCCTGCAGCTAAAGCAGCAGCAGCAGCAGCAGCAGCAGCAGCAGCAACAGCAGCATCAACAACAGCAGCAGCAGCAGTGGTGACGCCAACAGCAACAGCAACAGCACAATCGGCAGCAGCAGCGCCAGCAGCAACGCTAGCAACCGCAGCAACAGCAGCAACAGCACCAGCAGCAGCAGCAGCAGCAGCAGCAGCAGCAGCAGCAGCAGCAGCAGCAGCAGCAGCGTGGGCTGCTGTGCTGCAGACCTTGTTTGAGGACAAGGGTGTGGCCTCTGCTGAGAGACAGCAGCGTCTCCCTCGAAGTCAAACTGCGCGCTGCGTCTTCGACTCTAAAGAGGTGTTCTTCCCCGGGAGGCAGCTGCAGCAGCAGCGCAGCGCAGCAGCAAGACGCAGCCGCAGCTGCAGCAGCAGCAGCAGCAGCAGCAGCGGCAGCGGCAGCAGCGGCAGCAGCGCAGCGCTGCAGCAGCAGGCCGCGTCACCTCTGGCCCCAAGCCTCTTGCTGCGGGGCCTGCAGCAGCAGTGGACCACTGGTCACCACGCTGCAGCAGCAATGGACCACTGGTCACCACGCTGCAGCAGCAATGGACCACTGGGGCCTCACCTGCAAAACGAGGGCCCCCAGCAGCGCCAGCTGCTGCAGCGGGAGGGCCCTGAGCTCAGAAATGTCTGCTGGCCTTGCAGCAAAAGCAGAGACAAGAAACACTTTGGAGCTGTCCCAGCTGGCCGCAGCAGCAGCAGCAGCAGCAGCAGCAGCAGCAGCAGCAGCAGCCCCGGGGCCCCCGGGGTCCTCCCTCAGGGGCCCCAGAAGACTCCCGTCTTTAGCCCCCCACCCCAGCGCCGAGGCCCCCTGGAGCAGCCCCTCTGGGGGCCCCCCAGGGGGCCCCCCGGGGGGCCCCCCGGGGGGCCCCTCGGGAGGGGCCCCCGGGGGCCTCCTGGGGGGCCTCCCCGGGGGGCCCCCGGGGGGGCCCCCTCGCTCCCAGGGGGCCCCCCTTCTCTCCAGAAACACCAGGGGGGCCTCCGAGACTGCGCAGCAGCAGCAGCAGCAGCAGCAGCAAACCGCAGCAAAGGGGCAGCAGCAGCTGAGGGGCCCCTGCTGCTGCGCATGCACTTCGAGTGTACAGACACCGGAGGGAGCAGCAAAAAGCCCCGAAAAAGAAAAAGACAAAAAAGAAATAAAATTAAATTAGCGGAAAAGGAGACAGAAAAGCAACAAAGAAAGAGTCTAAAGAAAAAGAAATAAAAACAGTAAAACCATTTGCAGCAAAGAGGAAAGAGAGGGCCTTGGGAATCGGTAAGAAGAAGCAGCGCGGGAGAGAGCCACAGCAAGGGTTTAGGGTTTAGGGTTTAGGGTTTAGGGTTTAGGGTTTTGCAAACCCTCCGCCCTAGAGCCCCTGGGCCCCAAGCACTAAACCCCGAACCCTAAACCCCAAACCCTAAACCCCAAACCCAAAACCCTAAACCCCAAACCCTAAACCCCAAACCCTAAACCCCAAACCCTAAACCCTAAACCCTAAACCCTAAACCCTAGTCCCCACGAAGACCTAACCGCCCAAAGAGGGCTCACGTTTTGCTGCTGTCATCAAAGTGCCCACTGCAGCAACACAGCCCAGAGTGATGCTGAGGGCCCCCCCCACGGCCAGCAGCCACAGCAGCACTCCAGAGGAGGGTTTACCCTGCAGCACAGCAGCAGCAGCAGCAGCAGCAGCAGCAGCAGCAGCAGCTCCTGCTGCACTCTGTGGGGCCCCCCGAGGCGCTGCTGCTCCCCCAAGCGGGGGCCCCGGGGCCCCTCGGGCTAGCTGCGCATGCAGAGGGTCACAGAGGGGCTTTTGCTGCTGCTGCACTTACCCCTGGGGCCCCTGGGGGGCCCTGGGGGCCCCCCCCTCTGGGGTCCTGGGGGCCCCCCGAGGGGCCCCCTTCGTGAGGGGGCCCCCGGAGACCCGAGACTTTCCGGCAAAGGGGGGGCCCCCCAGGCCCCAGCAGCAACTCTTCTTGCTGCTTTGCTGCTGCTGCGGGCCCCTCGCCCCCCCCCCCGGGGCCCCCGGGGCCCCCGGGGCCCCGGGGGCCCCCAGGGGAAGAGGGGCCCCTGCAGCTGGCGGAGAAGGGTACTGAGGCGAGGCGGCCTGCGACACAGCAGCAGCAGCAGCAGCAGCAGCAGTAGCAGCAGCAGCAGCAGCAGCAGCAGCAGCAGCAGCAGCAGATGAGTTGCCACACTAGCTGCTGCAGCAACTCACGAGACGGCGCCAGCCGAGGCAGCAGATCCCGCAGACTTCGCGGCTGCGATATGCTGCGGGGCTTCGACGGAGAGCAGCAGCCCTCAGCAGCAGCAGCAGCTGCTGCTGCTGCTGCTGCTGCTGCTGCTGATATGGGCGTCTCGCGTTCCAGCCCCAGGTGCTGCTGCGGCTGCGGCTCTTGCTGCTGCTGCTGCTTCTGCTGCAGCAGCAGCCGCTGGCTGGGCGGGGTTGAGGGCTGTGTCTTTTCCTCCGCATGTTCTTGAAAAGCCAAAGGGCCCAAAAGGTCATTTAGGCGAGGGGCTTTGATTTGCTGCTGCTGCTGCTGCTGCTGCTGCTGCTGCTGCTGTGGGGCCTCGGGGGCCAGGGGCCCCACAGCTGCGGGGGAAAGGCGGCTACCGTCGGAGGCCTGAGTAGTTCCTGCTGCTGCTGCTTCCTCTGGGCTCTGCTGCTGCAGCACTGAGGGGCCCCTAGGCCCCCGCTGCAGCTGCTGCCGCCCCCTGGGGGGGGCCCTCTTCTGGGGCTGCGGCACGAGGGGGGCCCCCGGGGGGCCCCCAGCAGGGCATCGGGCGGGGCTCGCGGGGGCCCCCCTGCAGGGAGTGCTGGGGGGCCCCCCAGGGGGGCCCCCCGGGGGGCCCCCCGGGGGCCCCGGGGAACAGCTCCCCGGGGGCAATTCAAAAGGAGAAACAAAACGCTCCGCCGCTCCCTCTGCTTCCTGGGGCAAAGGCCGCGGCATTGTGGGGCCCCTGGAGCCTGGGGGGCCCCCCTGGCTTGTGTGGGCCTTGGCTGGGGCGCAGCAGCCCTGGCAGCGCCTGGGGCTGCTGCTGCAGCGGGAGAAGCAGCCTGGGGGACCCCGCAAGGGCCCCAACAGCCCCCGGGACACACAAGGGGCTGCAGCAGCAGCAGAGGGCCTCAGAGATAGCTGCTGCGGCCAAGAAAAAGTGCTTCTGGGGGCCCCCGGTGGCTGCAGCGAAGCAAAAGGCTAGCTAGGGTCACCTGCGCAGGCCTGGGGGCTCATTATTAGTCCTTCTCGGCCCCCCTTTAGGTTATTTTTGCTGAAAATATCTTTTAATTGAAAATATTGAGAAAGAGAAGGAGGCAAAACCCCGAAAATGCCGCTGGCAGCGGATGGTGACGCCCGCGCCCACAATAGCCCTGGCGGGGGAGCCGGTGGGTTCCCTGCTCTGTGTGAGGCCCCGCGCAGTCTTTTTCGCCGTTTTAATTTCAATTTTATTTATTTTTATTCTTTTAAATGAAATACTACAATTAAAAACAGAAACTAAACGACTTCGCGGGCGTTCAGGCCGCGCGCAGGCGGGGCCTCGGGGTCACCGGCCGCTGCGAGCTGTCCGCTGGACCTGTACGTACACCCCAGCTCCCTAGCTCGAACAGTCTTTCTAATATGTTCAAAAACAAAACATTTATTTTTTATTTGTCATTTTTTGAGTTGTTGAGCCGATTTCACTGCAATTTCAGCCCCTTTTGCCGGCTCCCTTACCCGCAGCCAGCAGCCCCCCCGCCAATGCTGCAGCAGCAGCAGCAGCAGCAGCGGCAGCAGCACAAGCAGCAGTAGGATACAAAATGGGGCCCCACAGCTTCAGGCCTGGCGCCCCACAGCTGCTGCCACGCCCTTCAGGTGTACGTACAGCCCACAGAGTCACTGCCAGTCGCGCTTTGCTGCAGAACTCCAGAAAGGCCGCAAATGGCGGCCCCACACTTTCTCTGCCAAAAGCTTATGGCCCCACACTAGCAGATAGAGGCATGCGCTGCTGCTGCTGCTGCTGCTGCTGCTGCTGCTGCTGCTGCTGCTGCTGCTGCTGCTGCCAACAGCCCTGCTTATGTGCAAAGAGCTGCGAGGCCAGAGTTCTATTCTACTTTGTCTCTGTACGAGCAGCAGCAAAAACGCTGCGGGCGGCCTGAAGGCCCCGCAGCTGCAGCAGCAGCTGCTGCTGCAGCTGCTGCTGCAGCTGCTGCTGCAGCTGCTGCTGCCTCGAAGTCACATAGGGGCCCCCCTGGGCTGCTGCTCTGTAGGATGCAGCTAGCTGCTGCTGCTTTTTCTTTTTCTTTTCTCCCCCGGCTGCGTCTTGCATGCAGCATATTGCTGCTGAACAAATCTTGTGTCTCTGCCTAAGAAATAATCTACTCTGTTTACCCGTTGCTGCTGCTGCTGCTGCTGCTGCTGCTGCTGCTGCTGCTGCTGGTCCGGCAGGAGAGCGAGCTCGCTGCAGCAGCGGCAGCAGCAACTGCCTACGCAGCAGCAGCAACTGTGAGGCCAGAAGGTCCACCCCACAGGGCGTTCGGCTGCCACTAGCAGCAGCAGCAAAGACAGAGCGGGCCACCCGCTGTCTGCTGCTGCAGCAGCTGCTGCAGAAGCAGGTTGCTGCAGCAGCTGCTGCAGCAGCTGCTGCAGCAGCTGCTGCAGCGGCGACCAGCAAAGCCTGTGACAGCTGCTTCGGCTGCTGCCCATGGGCAGTATCTTCCGTGCTGCGATCCCGAACTTCCTGCTTAAATCTCCTTCCTTATTTCTGTTTAAATTATATTTCTATTTTAATTTCTATTTCTCTTTTTATTTCCATTTTTATTTCTATTTCCATTTCCACTTTCATTTCTGCTTTGATTTCCTTCTCTAATTCCGTTTGTGCCTCTCCTGGGCTAGGAGTCGCTCTGGGGGCCCCCCAGGGCCCCCGAGGGCCCCCCGCAGGTGTGTTATGTGGGTTTGCTGCTGCAGTTTGTGGGGCGTCTTTGGAGTCTTGTTTGCTTTTTGTGTTTATTAGGGGCCCCCAGCATTTGTGGGGTTGGCTATTGGCTAGCTGGGAGTGTTTATAAGTCCTAAAAAAGGGTTTTGTTTGTCTTGGGGGCCCCCCTTGCTGCGTTGCTGAGTCCGCTGCTGCTTGCTGCAGCGCAGCGTAAGCTAAGCAGCTGCTGCTGCAGCTGCTGCTATAGCTGCTGCTGCTGCTGCAGCTGCTGCTGCAGCTGCTGCTGCAGCTGCTGCTGCTGCTGCTGCAGCTAAGCAAGCCTCTTCTTCTTGCGGGGGCCCTTCTTGGCTCCCCGTGCAGAGCGGGGGCCCCGCTTGGTGGGTTTGCCCTTTCTCCTGCTGCCTTTGCTGCTGCCTTTGCTGCTGCTGCTGCTGCTGCTGCTGGGGTTCCTCTGGGGGCCCCCCGGGCGCTGCAGCTGCTTGAAGCTGCGTCCGTGGTTGGGCAGCAGGCCCTGGGCCCCCCCCTGCTGCTGCTGCTGCTGCTGCTGCTGCTGCAGCCCCAAGAGCCACTGGTCAAAGGCCTCTTCTGCTTCCTGCTGCGGGGCCCCGCTGCTGCGGGCTTGCTGCCTGCTGCTGCGCCACTGCTGAATGGCCTTGAGCTGCAGATTGCGTCTGCGAGCAGCTTCCTGCTGCTGCACGACTTGGTGGCCGCTGAGGCGGTTGAACTTGCGGTTGAAGCTGCGGTTTTGCTGCTGCTGCTGCTGCTGCTGCTGCTGCTGCTCCGCCTCCAGCTGCGCACGCACCCGCCCCATTTGCTGCTCACTCTTCAACATCTCCGCCAAATAATCTCCAGGTCTGCTGAACTGCAGCCCCACGGCCCGCAGCCGCGCCAGCGCCACCGGCGCAGTCGCCTGCAGCAAACTCGCGCTGCAGCAGCAGCAGCAGCAGCAGCAGCAGGTGAGCGCGCGCAGCAGCAGCAGCAGCAGGTGTGCGCGCGCAGCAGCAGCGGCAGCAGCGGCAAAGGCAAGGCTAAAGGAGCGGGAGGAAGCACCGGAGGAAGAGCAGGGGGAGTGCAGAAGAAGCAGCAGCAGGAAGAGGAGCAGCAGCAGCAGCAGGAGCAGCAGCAGCAGCGCACAAGAAGCAGCACGAAGAGGAGAAAAAGCAGCAGAGCAGCAGCAGCAGGACAACTAGCAGCAGCAGCAGCAGCAGCAGCAGCAGCGTACAAGCGGGCCTCCCTCTTGAGATCGTCCAAAGTTTCTTCTGCTTCCTTCCCATCTTCCCCAGCAGCAGCAGCAGCAGCAGCAGCAGCAGCAGCAGGGCTGACCACAATGGCCAGAGTCTCCACAAAAGGCACTCGCCGCATTCCCGGCGGCGGCTCGTACTTCAGCTCCTCCAGCTTCTGCAGCAAAGCTGCACAAGCAGCAGCAGCAGCAGCAGCAGCAGCAGCAGCAGCAGTGGGAGATGCAGCCGTGGGAGGAGCAGCAGCAGCGGCGACAGCAGGGAAGCAGCAGCAGCGGCAGCAGGGAAGCAGCAGCAGCAGCAGCAGCGGGAGGGGAAGCACGAGTAGCACATCCCACACGATCCCAAGGACCCCAGACGATCCCAGATAACCCCACACGATCCCAGACGATCCCAGATAACCCCACACGATCCCAAACGATCCTAGACGATCCCGGATAACCCCACACGATCTTAGACGATCCCACACGATCCCAGATAACCCCACACGATCCCAGACGATCCCAGACGATCCCGGATAACCCCACACGATCCCAGATAACCCCACACGATCCCAGACGATCCCAGATAACCCCACACGATCCCAGACGATCCCAGACGATCCCAGGCCTCACCCTGTTCATCCGAGACAGCCGAATTTGCTGCTTCTTCCTCCTCCTCAAGAGCCTTCCCATCCGCCACTTTGGAGGCCTTTCTTTCTAACAAATAAAACAAAAATAAAACAAAAATAAAACAAAAATAAAACAAAAATAAAACAAAAATAAAACAAAAATAAAACAAATAAAACAAAAAGATAAACTTCCAGACATTTGCGAGGCCCTGCTGCTGCTGCTGCTGCTGCTGCTGCTGCTGCTGCTGGCCCCTCAGGGGCCCCTGTGGGGGCCCACACGGGCCCCACTTGAGGTCTTGATGGGGCCCCTTTGGGGGCCCCTGTGGGACCCTTGTGGGGCCCCTGTGGGCCTCGTCTGGGGGCCCTTGTGGGGCCCCTTTGAGGGCCCCCTATGGGGCCCCTGTGGGGCCCCTTTGGGGCCCCTTTGGGGGCCCCTGTGGGGCCCCTTTGGGGCCCCTTTGGGGGCCCCTGTGGGGCCCCTGTGGGGCCCCTTTGGGGCCCCTTTGGGGGCCCCTGTGGGGCCCCTTTGGGGCCCCTTTGGGGGCCCCTGTGGGGCCCCTGGGGGGCCCCCGAGGGTCTTGTTGTAGTGTGGGACTTGCTTTTGGGGATGAGTCTTTCGTGGGGTTGGAGTTGGTAGCCGAGTTGTTGGAGTCTGCGGAGGTCTTGAGGGTTTAGGGTTTGTCGAGGGTTTAGGGTTTGCTGAGGGTTTAGAGAGTCTTCAGACTCTTCTCCAGACTCCTCGCTGCAGTCCTGGGGGCCCCCCTTGCTGCAGTCCTGGGGGCCCCCCTTGCTGCAGTCCTGGGGGCCCCCCTTGCGGTGTTTGGCCCTAAACTTGGCCAGCAGCAAAGCCCTCATGTCTGCAGCAAACTCTTCGTCTTCCAGCAGCTGCTGCTGCAGCCGCTGCAGCGTAGCTTCGTCCAGTTCGGGGGCCTCGGGGGCCCCCGGGGGGCCCCCCCCCGCAGCACCCGGCGCGGGGCCCCCGGGGGGGCCCCCAGGGGGGCCCCCGGGGGGCCCCCTCGACACCTTCTTTGAACCCATAGGGTACTAAAGCCCGCTGAAGCTGCTGCGCGGGCGGGGGCCCCCCGGCTGCTGCCGCAGGGCTACTGGGGGGCCTTCGAGGAGGAGCCACGGGCAGCGCCGGGGGCCGTTCTTGCGGGGAAAATGGACAAATTTACCTTTTAATTCATTAATTTAATTAAAAAATGATATTTATTTCTTTTTTTATTCATTTATTGTGCAAAGAAGCAAGTTCGCGCGAGATTCCGCTGCAGCAGCAGCGCCGAAGAAGACCCACTGAGGCCGGGGCCCCACAGCGCGGGGCCCGCAGCAGCTGGCGCGCTGCAGCAGCAGCAGCAGCAAATAAAATAAATAAAATAAACAAAAATATTATTTTGAATTATTTATAATTTTTAAAAATTAAATTGAGAAGGCAGATGCGACAAGGAGGGAGCATAGACCCGCGAGACGCTGCAGCAGCTGTACTGCCCGCCAGCTACGCAGCCTGCAGCAGCTGCTGCAGCTAGCTGCCGCAGCTGCTGCAGCAGCTGCTGCAGCAGGTGCTGCAGCAGCCGCTGCTGCAGGAGCTGCTTTGAAGCTGGCAGGAGTGCCAGCAGCTAGCAGCAGCCCCACTGGATAACCACTTAGCAGCAGGTGACCCCCCGAATAGTACTCTCTCCCGCTAGCTAGATTGCTAGCCCGCCACCCAGCTAGCTAGCTAGCTAGCTAGCCATATGCCTAGCTAGCTAGGTAGCTAGCCACATGGCTAGCTAGCTAGCTAAATAGCCACATGGCTAGCTAACTAGGTGGCTAGCCTACCACTCGGCTAGCCAGCTAGCTAGCTAGCCCGCCACTTGACTAGCTAGCTAGAGAGCTGCCCCGCTACGTGGCTAGCCAGCCAGCTAGCCAGCCAGGTGACCCGTCGCTCTTTTGCCCACTAGTTGATTAGCCAGCTAGCCTTTTAATCAGTTAATTGCTGGTTGGCTAGCTAGCTAGCCAGGTGGCTGGCTAGCCAGCTAGCCAGGTAGCCGCTAGCTAGCTAGCCAGGTGGCCGGCTAGCTAGCGAGGTAGCTAGCCAGTTGGCTAGATAGCGAGACAGCTAGCTAGTTGGCTAGCTAGCGAGATAGCTAGCTAGCTAGTTGGCTAGCTAGCCAGCTGGCCCTTCAGCTGCGGCCGCCCCCAACCTGCTGAAAGCTGGCAAAAGGGCAGCGCAGCAGCAAGCAGCAAATGCTGCAGTGTTTTGCGGTTGCTGCTGCTGGCTAGCCAGCAGCAGCAACAGCAGCAGCAACAAATTGCTGCCAAGCCACTCGCTGCACTGCCCACTGGGGGGCAGCTGAGCCCTGGCTGCGCAGTTGGCTAGCTGGCGAGTTAGCTAGCTAGCTAGCCATGGCGGTGGCTAGCTAGCTACCCGCAGCAGTGGCTAGCTAGCTAGCCACAGCAGTGGCTAGCTAGCTGGGGAGGGGCCCGAATGCACTGCAGCAAATCCTGCAGGCCTTCTCTGGGAAGGGCAAGTTGACGGGGCTGATGCCCGTGCACTGCGTTGCTGCTGCTGCTGCTGCTGTCGCTGCTGCTGCTGCTGCTTACAGCAGCAGCAGCAGCAAAACTGAGGTGCAGCTGCTGCTGAAAAGAAACAGAATGTGCTGCAGCTGCTTGCTGCTGCTACCTAAAGCCCAGACGAGACATCACCGCGTGCCGCCAAGTGGCAGCGCGCAGGCTCGAGAGCGCTGACTCGGCTGGCGACTGAGCTGCAGCAGCAGCAGCAGCAGCAGCAGCAGCAGCAGCAGCAGCAGCAGCAGCAGCAGCAGCAGCATTAACAGCAGCAGCAACAGCAGCAACATATGGGGAAGAGGCAGCGGTGAGCTTAGAAGCTTCTGAAGCAGCAGCTACACAAAGCGCGCAGCAACACTACAAGCCCTGGCTAGCAGCAGCAGCTGCAGCGGCAGCAGCAGCAGCAGCAGCATATAAAGCAGCAATATATGTTTAGTAGCGGCGTGTGCAGCAACAGCAGGTGCAGCGAGGGCCGGTGCAGCAGCAACAGCAGCAGACGCAGCAGAAGCCGGTGCAGCCGTAACAGCATAGCAGCACGTGCAGCAGCAGCAGCAGCAGCAGCAGCAAGTGCAGCAGCGGCAGCAGCAGCAGCAAGTGCAGCAGCAGCAGATGCGGAGACGCACAGCGAGCGCATTTGTAGTAGGCAACGAAATTTGTGCTCGAAAGAACCAAGCCCACGATCGCCATCACAGACTGCAGCAGCAGCAGCAGCAGCAGCAGCAGCAGAAGCAGGAAAGTGGCAAATCAAGCAGCAGCAAGAGAAGCAGCAGCAGAGACAGCAACGGCAGCGCAGGCAGCAGCAGCAGCAGCAGCAGCAAAGAGCCGCTGAGGTAAAGCGAAAGAGGCAGACAGAGGAGAGAAAGAAAGGCTCTAGCAGAGAGGAAACTACTGCTGCTGCTGCTGCTGCTGCTGCTGCTGCTGCTGCTGCTGCTGCTGCATAGAAGAAAGCCGCACCCAGAGGAAATCCAAACTCGCGAGACAATTCAGAAAAAAAACAAACCAAATTAAAACGAAAAAGAAAAGACCTCCCCAGAAGACGCGGTAGTCCACTGCGCACACTTTGCGGCCCTCCTGCAGCAGCAGCAGCAGCAGCAGCAGCAGCAGCAGCAGCAGCAGTAGCGACAAAGCCGTGAGCCTACGCGCAAGACCCCATCCCTCCTTTTCACTGTCCTGCATTTTTAGATCAGCAGCAGCAGCAGTAGCAGCAGCAGCAGCAGCAGCAGCAGCAGCAGCAAATAGAATCAGCAGCAGCAGCAGCAGCTCACGGGGGCCTTTTGGAAAATCCACTCAGCGCTGCCGTCTGCTGCTATGCGTTGCTGCCAGAAGAGGCCTACAAGCATTCTTCAGGGACACAACAAAAACAAGCAGCAGCAGCAGACGTTGTTCTTGCTGCTGCTGCTGCTGCTGCTGCTGCTGCTGCTGCTGCTGCTGCTGTTGATCGGCCGTGGGCGGGGCGCGAGCGGAAGCAGCAGCGGCAGCAGCAGCAGCAGCCAAGAAAATCAAGCAAAAGCAGCAGCAGCAGAAAAGCCAGCGTTGCAACGCCGCAGCAGGAGGAAGGCCGCTGCTGCTGCAGCCAGCGAAAGCAGCAGCAGCAGCAGCAGCAGCAGCAGCAGCAGCAGCAGCAGCAGCAGCAGACCTGCCGGAGACGTTTTTGACAGTCCAGAAGTCCAGAGAGAGCAGCACCAAAGTGAGGACAAAAGAGACAACAAAGTCGCTGTCTCCTTTTCTCCCCGCAAACAGCACCGAGCCAAACAGGTAGCTGCAGCAGCAGCAGCAGCAGCAGCAGCAGCAGCAGCAGCAGGGGCGAGTGGGCAGCAGCAGCAGCAAAGGCCCCCGCAGCAGCCTTAAGGAGAAGCAAAAACAAATTTAATTTCTTCACCTCAGCAACGAAAGACATTTAAAAAATAAATGAAAAAAACAAACTCCAGGATGAGCTGAGCCCTGCAGGATTTCATTAAAAGGGGACAGCAGCAAACCCCCTGCTGCGGGGGGCCCCCCGGGGGGCCCCTCTTGGGGGCCCCCCCCCATTTGGCTTCCCCCAAAACGAGTCAGCTGCCCTGACACGGCTGCTTCCGTGTCTCCCTTTATTGGCAGCTGCTGCGGATAGCCTGCTTCCAGATTTATCATGCTGCTGCTGCTGCTGCTGCTGCTGCTGCTGCTGCTGCTGCTGCTGCTCTCTCGTGGGTGCAGAGCTGCTGCCTCTGCTGCAGCGCGTAATAGAGCCCTTGCTGCGGGCGGCGGTGCACGCAGCTGCTGCTGCAGCTGGTGTTGCTGCTGCTGCTGCTGCAGCTGGTGTTGCTGCAGCTGCTGCTGCAGCTGCTGTTGATGCAGCTGCTGATGCAGCTGGTGTTGATGCTGCTGCTGCTGCTGTTACTGCTGCAGCTCCTGTTGCAGCGTTTGCTGCAGTGGCTCCCTTCCCTCTACCCTCGCTTCTTTGCCGCTGAAACTCAAGTCGTCACTGTCGCTGCTGCTGCTGCTGCTGCTGCTGCTGCTGCTGCTGCTGTTGAAGCTGCTGTTGGGGCAGAAGGCTGCACAGACATTCTTCTTTTTCTTTAATAAGTATAACAGGCAGCTATTAGGGTTTTCTTTCCTGCAAACTCCCCCGGGGGCCCCCCGGGTCCTGGGGGCCCCCCGTGCAGCAGCAGGGGGGCCCCCCCGCAGCCGCTGCTGCTCGATTTTTCGGTCTATTTCTCTTCCTTTGTGCATTTTTGCTTTTTAAATTAATTTAAATTAATTTAAAATAATTTAAATTAATATATTTTAGTGTATAAGGGCCTCTAGACCGGCCTCGCCTGGCTGGGGCCCTGCTGCTTCGGCCCGTCCAGGGGCCCCCGGGGGCCCCCGACACTCAGTGTGCAGAGAGGGGCCCCCGGGGGGCCCCCCAGAGGCAACTTGTGAATGGGTTTAGCTGCAGCATGAGGCCCGCTATGAGGCAGCAGCGGCAGCTGCTGGCGGAGCTGCTGCTGCTGCTGCTGCTGCTGCTGCTGCTGCTGCTGCTGCACTTTGCTAGCAGCGCTTCCGCGTTCCTGCTGAGGGGCCCCACAGACAGCCTCAGGGGGGCCCCCCTGCTGCTGGAAGAGGGGTCCCCCCTGCTGCGGCGCTGTGGGGGGCCCCCTGAACCCTGCTGCTGTTTCTCCAGGGAGAACAAGCGAGCAGCAGCATCAGCAGCAGCAGCAGCAGCTGCTGCTGCTGCTGCTGATGCTGCAGCAGCACCAGATGGGGGCATTAGGGTGCTGTGGACAATGAGCGAGACGCCAGCAGAGCAGCAGCCTCCGGCCGCGGAGGCTGCAGCAGCAGCAGCAACGCCTGCCGCAGCAGCGGGACCTGCTGCTGCTGCTGCTGCTGCTGCTGCTGCTGCGAGCAGCAGCAGCAGCAGGCGGCTGCGGCTGACAGCAACCCTCAGCAACAACCACATTTATGCATGCATTACAGACCCCTCGGGGCAGCAGACATTTGCTTTTGCTTCCTCGATGGACAAAGAGCTTGCTGGCACTTTGAAGCAGGTCAAGAGAAAAAGAGGCAAGTTTGCTGCTGCTGCTGCTGCTGCTGCTGCTGCTGCTGTTGCTGCTGCTGCAGAGGGTGCAGCTTGCGCCGTTGCTGGTGCTGCTGCTGCTGCTGGGGGAAGCGGCGGACGAGTGCCGGGGTTTGCTGCTGCCGTCCTCTGGACGCAGCAGCAGCCACATCTCCCGCTGCTGCTTTTGCTGCTGCTGCTGCTGCTGCTGCTGCTGCTGCAGGACTGGTGGCGAGGCAGCACGGGGGCACTTTGGAAGCAGCAGCAGCTGTGGGGGCCCTTGTGGCAGCAAGGGGCCTTCGGGCTGGAGTCTCTAAAGTTTATTTCGACAGAAAGCAATACAAGTAAGTGGGGGCCCCTTTGCTGCTGCTTGCATGCATGCGTTGCTGCTGCTGCTGCTGCTTAGCCGGGGCCGTGCTGCTGCAGCAGCCACGCGCACAGGCTTCCGCTGCAGCAGCAGCTGCTGCCGCCTCAACAGCAGCAGCAGCACCTGCTGCTGCTGCTTCGCTGCTGCCTCAGCAGCAGCTGCTGCTGCAGCTGCTCAACGCCGTGCTGCTTCATTTCTACAGCAGCAGCTGCTGCTGCTGCTGCTGCTCAGCTGCTGCCTCAGCAGCAGCTGCTGCTGCTGCTGCAGCTGTTTAATACTGTGCTGCTGCACTTTCGCTTTTCAGATATGCAGGGAGAATTGCTGCGCTGGCTGATGGAGCGCGGAAGGCGGGACTAGACTTCTAAGGCTGCTGCAGCAACAGCAGCAGTTGCTGCTGCAGCAGCAGCAGCAGCAGTTGCTGCTGCTGCTGCAGTAGCAGCAGCAGATCTGTGATCGATAGAGGCGCAGCCTTTGCTGCAGGCAAGCCGCCCTCCTATGGGGCAGTCAGACCGTAGGAAGCATTTCTGCTGCTGCTGCTGCTGCAGCAGCAGCAGCAGCAGCAGCAGAAGCAGTGAGAGCGCCGCGTGTAAGTGTTCCCGCAGCAGCAGAAGAAGCAGCAGCAGCAGAAGCAGCAGCAGCTGGTTAATATTTTGCTGCAAGGACGCAGGCAGCAGCAACAGCTGCCGCTGAGGCTGCAGCAGCAGCAGCTGTGCTGCTGCTGCGGCTGCTCATGTTTGGCCAGGCGGGAACTCCGCAGCAGCAAGTTTATTCTAGTTTTGGTTTAGGGTTTGGGGTTTAGGGTTTAGGGTTTAGGGTTTAGGGTTTAAGTTCTCCCCGGGACGTCTCCGAGCTTGCAGCACATCTGTAGGGTTTGGGGTTTAGGGTTTAGGGGTTAGGCTTTAGTTGCTGCATTGATTCTCTTAGGGTCTATCTTTTAGGGTTTAGGGTTTGGGGTTTTCGCTGTGGCCCCGCAATAAGATTTAGGGTTTAGGGTTTAGGGTTTAGGGTCTAGGGTCTACGGGGGGGGCTGCAGGGGGCCGAACGGAGGTACATGTGAGACAAAAGGGTTTGAATTTCTGCAAAATAGATCAAAAAAAGTATTTAAAAATGATTTTCAATGAAGATGGAACAAAAGTTGCGCAAGAAAGATGAACAGAGAAGCAATCGACGCCGCTCGCTGGCCTGGCGGCCCTGCAGGGCCGCTGCTGCAGCAGCCTGCCTTTGTTTGGTTTTCCCTTTCCGTCTTTATCTTTAATCTGGTGAATTTACCATCCCAATAAACCGGCAGCACCAACAGCAGCAGCAGCAGCAGCTGCAGCAGCAGCTGCAGCAGCGGCACGAGCAGCAGCAGCAGCAGCAGCAGCAGCAGTGGTCGGCGCCGAGTCTCGCGCGAGCCCGAAGCGCCTTTTCTTCATTTTTCCTCCCTCTTCACAATTTGTTACTTCTCTATTTGGACCCAATTTTAATTTATTCATTTATTTGTCTTTTGTTTCCTCTCTGTCTTTTCTCCGGCCCCCAGCTGGCCACAGTCGGCTGCGCCTGGTTGCTGCTGCCGGCTGCTGCAGCTGCTGCTGCACCTGCCCGTCTGCGGCTTGAAGTTGCTGCTACACCTCACAAATACGAAATAATAGAGCATTTTTCAGTCTGCAGCAGCAGTAGCAGCAGCAGCAGCTGCGGAGGCCGCGGCAGCAGCAGCGGCAGCAGCAGCAGCAGACCAGTGGCCTCACCGCCGCTGCTGCTGCGCCCAGGAGGCCCTCTCGAGGGCCCCTGCTGCAGCTCCTGTACCCTGCAGCCCCAGGGGCCCCCCAGTACCCTTTTTTACCCATGGAAGAGGCAGCAGATAGGGGGCCCCCCGCCAGCTGGGGGCCCTCGAGCTCGCTGCAGCAAAAAGGCCTGGAGTCCCAGAGCCGGCTCACTTCCGGGGTCTCTGATGCAGCAACTGCAACAACAGCAGCCACGGGGACAGCAGCTCCAGCAGCAGCAGCTGCTGCTGCTGCTGCAGCACGGGGAAAGACATGGCTGCGGCGTTGCCCCGTCTGCTGCTGCAGCATTGCTGCGTGCACCTGCAGTGCTGCAGCCATAGCTGCTCAGCAGCAACGGCTGCTGCAGCAGCAGCAGTTGATGCAGCAGAGGCGGCAGCTGCTGCAGCAGCAGCACGAGCAGCTCGAGAGGGAGAAGTCACTGCAGCAGCAGCAGAAGACCCTGCTGCAGCAGCAACTCAGCAGCAGTGATGACGCAGCACTCTCCACACTATCGGGGGGCCCCCCAATTAGCCCGGGGGGCCCCCCAGGTGACCCGGGGGCCCTCTTAAAAGATGCATATTGGGGGCCCCTTACATTCCCCCTGACTGAGGCTTTGCCTGATGAGGGGGCTGTCTTCCCTCTGCAGCAGCAGCAGCAGCAGCAGCGCGGAGATGCAGCAGCAGCAGCAGCAGCAGCAGCAGACAGCAGCAGCAGCGTGCTCAAGCGGCTGCTGGGGCCCCGGCTCTATGCTGCATGCAAAGTGCTGCAGCCTGAAGTGACCCCAGGGGCTTTGGCGCTGCCTAGCTGCTGCTCCCCGGGAGAAGCACCAGCTGCTGCTGGCTCTGCAGCAGCAGCAGCAGCTGCTGCTGCTAGTGCTGCAGCAGCAGTTGCTGCTGCTGCAGAGGGGCCCGCTGAAGACGCCGCCGCAGGCGCAGCAGGCCCGCGCAGCAACAAAGGCAGCTTCCAGGGCTCTGCAGCAGCAGCTGCTGCTGCTGCCTTTGCTGCAGTGCCTCCCCTATGCAGCGACGCCGACATACAGCCGTTCCTTCCTCGCAGCAGCAGCAGCAGCAGCAGCAGCAGCAGCAGCAGCAGCAGCAGCAGTGCCGCACGAAGAAGCAGCAACGGAGTCCTCAGCGTCTCCTCTGATGCCTCTGACTGCAGCAGCTTGGTTTACTACAGCAGCCAAGGAAACAGAGGCAGCAGCTCCACCAGCATCCCCCTTGAGCCTTGCTTCCAGCTGCTCAGCAGCAGCAGCAGCAGCAGCAGCAGCAGCAGCAGCAGCAGCAGCAGCGGTGAGTCGCCTCCCCACGCGCTTCTAGGGCCGCAGCAGTCCCTTGCTGCTGCAGCCCACGAGGGGCAGCAGCAGCCGGAGGGGCCCCCCAAGGACTGCGGGGGGCCCCCCGGGGGCCCCCCCAAGGAGGACGACGGAGGCCCCGGGGGGCCCCCCAAGGGCGCTGGGGCTGAAGACCCCCAGGGGGTCCTGTGTGGACTCTCAGCACTCGAGGGGGGCCCCCAAAAAGAAACTTTTGGGGAAAAAGATTCTGCACTTTGGCAAGAAAGTCCTGAAGGCCGCAGGGCCCTCAGGGCCAGTCTTTACGAGCTGCAGGCCCGCCTCGCTGTGGCCGAGCAGCAGGTGCGTGCGCTCCCAGCAGCAGCAGCAGCAGCGCAGCAGCAGCAGCAGCAGCGCAGCAGCAGCAGCAGCAGCGCAGCAGCAGCAGCAGCTGCTGCTGCTGCTGCTGCTGCAGCAACAGCAGTGGCAGCGGCTGCAGCAGCAGCAAGGCCTAGGGCAGCCACTTAGTCACCTACTTTGCCACTGCATGCAGTGAAGCCCTGGGGGCCCCCAAGCTTCGCAGAAAGTGAAGAGCTGGGGCTTTCTTTTGTGTCTCCTTTGCAGGCCACCCACAACTTTGTTGGCTGTCTTCACAGGGAAATAGATCTTTGGCGGCTGCGGCAGCAGCTGCTGCGCCGCAGCTGCGCGGGGGGCCCCCCCCCGCTGCAGCAGGGGCCCCCTGCTGCGGGGCCCCCAGCAGCGCAGCAGCAAACCCTTGGGGCCAACTCCCAAGAGGCCAAGGAAGCAGCAGAAGCACTTGAAGCTCTGCAGCGGAAGCTGCAGCTCGTGCAAAGCGAAAGACAGGTCTGTCACTGGCACAGGGGGGCCCCCAGCTTTAGGGGGGCCCCTCTTAGGGGGCCCCCGGGGGCCCCTCTTTGAGGGGCCCCAGGGGCCCTCTTTGGGGGACCCTTGGGCCATCAGGGGGCTTCGCGTTGTTGGCCCCAATTTACATACTTCTGTGTGCTAGTGCGGCTTTTGCTGTACGCAGCAGGAGCTGCTGCTGCTGCTGCTGCTGCTGCTGCTGCTGCTGCTGCTGCTGCTGCTGCTGCTGCTGCTGCTGCAGGTGCATGGAGCTGCGACTTTGTGTTTCTGCTTTCTTGCTGCTGCAGCACCTCAGAGAGGCCCTTAAGAGAAAACATGTTGCAGAAATGGAACTCAGGGCCCATCTGTCTTCTATCTCTGCGGTAAACGAACAGCTGCAGGCAGAGGTAAGGAAAAGCAGCAGCAGCAGCAGCAGCAGCAGCAGCAGCAGCAGCCGCAGGGGATGCTGCAGCCCGGTGCCCCGTGAGTGCCGTGTAGGGCTTCGCCTTAGCCTTTCGCCCCTATTCTAGGAGGCAACTGCTGCTGCTGCTACTGCTGCTGCTGCTGCTGCTGCTGCTGCTGCTCTGCAGGCCTCAACCCTCATGAACTTCCACAGACTCGCAGAGGCGCACGGGCCCGAAGCAGCAGAAAAGCTTCTCCTGCAGCAGGTGCGCCCGCTGCTAATCGTGCTGCTGCTGCTGGCGCTGCTGCAGTTGCTGCTGCTGCTTCTGCTGCTGCATTATGCGTGGAGCAGTCGCTCCCACTTCCCTGCGAGCTTTGTGGGGCCAGCAGCACGGGATCGACTTCTGGGATCTTTTGCTGCTGCTGCTGCAGCAACAGTTAACTTTTGCTGCTGCGGCTCTCTGCAGATGAGGTCTCAGACGGAGCAGCAAACCACTCAAATCAAAGAGCTGCGGAGACTTCTCTCCAGCAAAGAGGCCCACACAGTGGCCCTTGAGGTGAGCCCAGGGTCACTTGTGGACCTAAACCCTACAGGGGGGCCCCCCTTGGGGGGCCCCCCTGTAGGGTCTACAGGGGGGCCCCCCTTGGGGGGCCCCCCTGTAGGGTCTACAGGGGGTTCCCCCTTGGGGGGCCCCCCTGTAGGGTCTAGGTCTTGGCGAGGCAGCTGCAGAGGGGCTGGCTTCAGCAGCAAGTTCTTAAGGCTGCAGCAAACTCCAGAGCAGCAGCAACACTGCTACAGAACGCAGTTTGAGTGTTCGTGGGGCCCTGCTGCTGCTGTAGCTGCTGACGCTCCTCGTGCTGCTGCTGCTGCTGCTGCTGCTGCTGCTGCTGCTGTGCTGCTGCAGCGCGAAGTCACAGTGTGCAGGCAAGCTCTGGCTTCTGTGGGGGCCTTTCTAAGGAAAGTTCCCCCCGAAGCTGCTGCACAGCCTCGAGCCCAAACTGAAAGCCGCAGCACCCAAACTGAGGCCCCCACTGCTTCCACAGAGCCTGACTCTGACAGCCAAGCGTGAGCCTACAGAGTGCAGCAGCAAACTGCAGCAGCAAACTGCAGCAGCAAACTGCAGCAGCAAACTGCAGCAGCAAACTGCAGCAGCAAACCGCAGCAGCAAACCGCAGCAGCAAACCGCAGCAGCAAACCGCAGCAGCACGGCACAGCAGCACGACGCAGCAGCACAGAGCCGCAGCGCAGCGCTGCAGCACGACGCTGCAGCACAGCGCAGCAGCACAAGCTGCAGCACAGTGCAGCAGCACGCAGGGCCTGCAGGGGGGCCCCCTCTTCGCAGGTTTCTGCGGGGCCCCAAGGCAGCCGCACGAAAGGGCTTTAGACTGGGGGCCCCTCTGCTGCTGCGCCGGCCTAGCTAATCTCCAGAATGCATGCAAGTGCACATTCATTTGCATGCAAGTGCATGCAAATGAATGTGGGGCCCCTGTGGTGTTTGCTGCAGAGACTCCGTGAGGCTTCGCCCCCACCCAAACTGCGCCCCAGCTCGAGGCCTTTTAGGGGCCCCTCAGGAGGCTTGGCGACAGGCAATTAGGCCAGCAGCAGCAGCAGCCCCAGAGACAGCCACAGGGAGCAATTTGGAGGCAGCTAGCCGTAGCTAGCTGTAGCTAGCACTAGCTAGCTGTAGCTAGCACTAGCTAGCTGTAGCTAGCTGTAGCTAGCTGTAGCTAGACGTAGCTTGGCGTATCCAACTGTAACTAGCTGTAGCTAGCTGTGGCTAGCCGTAGCTAGCTGTGGCTAGCCGTGGCTAGCTGTAGCTAGCTGTGACTAGCCGTAGCTAGCTGTGGCTAGCCGTGGCTAGCTGTAGCTAGCTGTGGCTAGCTTGCATTTGGGCCTGTCTTGTCCTGTGTCGCTCCCCCCTCGCAGGCCGCGCCCTCCCCCGTCCCCAGCCCCAGCACAGAGGGCCCCATGCCGCAGCAGGAGGCTTTTGCTGCTGAAGATTTGGCCGGAAGCAGCAGCAAGTAAGGCCTCAAGGGGGCCCCCTTTGCTGCGCAGCCTTTGCTGAGTGTAGAGAACCTCAAGAGCTGCTTCTGCTGCTGCTTTCGGGGGCCCCACACCCTGCCTCGCTGCTGCACTTTTTGCTCTGCAGGGCCCCAGAGGGCAGCGAGTCCACAGGGGGCCCCCAGGGGCCCTCGGAGGCAGCGCTGGGGCCCCTGGGGCCCCTGGGGCCCCCAGAGCCCGCTGGGGAGAAGGGCCCGCAGCAGCCCCAGGGGGGCCCCCCTGCCCCTGCAGCAGCCATTGAAGATCAGGGGGCCCCCCTGGGGGCCAGCGGGCCCGTCATGAGGTTCACTGTGGGGCCCTCCACGGGCTATGAGCACAGAAAGGACGACGCGGTGGACACGGCTGTGGCTGCGTTGAGCAACGCTCGGTAAGCCCAGCAGCTCTTGCTGCTGCTGCTGCTGCTGCTGCTGCTGCTGCTGCTGCTGCTGCTGCTGCTGTGCTTCCGGGCTAAGCGCCTGCCCGCGTAGGCCTTTGGGGGCCCCTGTAGGCTCGACTTTGCCTCAGCTTAGGCCTTTTACAGTGAAGCCCTTGGGGGCCTCCGGGGTGCATGCATCTGCGTGTGGGGCTGCTGCACTGCAGCTTCTGCATGCAAAAAGCCCCAAAATGAGGCCCTCTTGAGGGCCTTAAGGGGGGAAGTGGGGGCCTTTCCCCCAGACTCAAAGGGCCCCTGCTAGCTTTGTGCTGCGGCTTTGCTGCTGCTGCTGCTGCTGCTGCTGCTGCTGCTGCTGCAGAATCAACAAAGTGCTCTTTACCCGCATTTGCAAAGGAATCTACCTGTACGGACACCTCGCAGTGGCCATGCGCCTCAGCACTTCAGGAGAACTGAAAGTTTCTTTTGAAGGAAAAGACTATTCGGCCAAAGAATTCATTCACAACTTCGAAGTGACTTTGCACTGAGACCGTCCTCTGCGCGAATAAGGGTTTAGGGTTTAGGGTTCGGGTTTAGGGTTTAGGGTTTAGGGTTCGGGTTTAGGGTTTAGGGTTTAGGGTTTAGGCTTTAGGCTTTAGGGTTCGGGTTTAGGGTTTAGGGTTTAGGGTTTAGGGTTTAATGTCTTGTGGGGCATTATTACGGACTTGTTAGCCTTAAACTCCCTAGAGCCTCTTCTGGGCTTGCCCAGCAGCAGGCCTAAAGGGGGGCCCCGGAGGGTTTGCATGCGTTTTGCATAATGCATGCAGAGTTTTTGTCTTTTGCTGCACAGGAAGAAGAGTTTCGTTACTTGAAAGAAAGACAAAAAGAGTCCGGCCGCGCAGTTTCCCTCGAAGTGTGCCCCCATGGGGCCCCCAGCCCCAGCCAGGGGCCCCCCAGGGCACAGGCAAAGCAAGCCCGGCTTCGTTCTGTGAAGTCCAAGGGGGACTTGGGGGCCCCCGACGGCAAGAGGGGCCCCCCTAGGCGCCGCAGCGCTGCGGGGGCTGCAGCAGTGGGCGCGGCCCCAGAGGGCCCCCTGGACGGGGGGCCCCGCTGCCGCAGCAGCAGCAGCAGCAGCAGCAGCAGCAGCAGCAGCAGCAGCAGGGCCCGCTCTTCAGTTTCCAGGCTCTCTTCTTGCCGCCTGCTGCCCTGCAGCAGCTTGCCAGCCAGCCACGGCGTGGGCTGCTGGGGGCCCCAGGAAAGGGGCAGTGCATTTGTCTTTCAAGACACAGTTTACAACATGAGGAGAACTGCTGGCCCTCTTTGCTGCAGCGGGAGGAGCCCGAAGGCAGCAGCAGCCCCGCGGGCAGCAGCAGCGCCGAAGGCAGCAGCAGCAGCGGCGAAGCCAGCGGCAGCAAAGCCAGCAGCAGCAGCAAAACCCCGCCTCGCAGCAGCAGCAAGCTTCAGCCCCCCCAGCAGCGGGGCCCCCCGCAGCACAGGCCCGAAGCAGCGCCTGAGGGCCCCCAGTGCTGCTGCAGCGCAGCTCACTCGCCCCGGCAGGGCTTGTCAGTGCAGCAGCGGGGCTGCAGCAAAGCCGGGCCACCCCACAGTTCAGCCCAAGTTGCGGCAGGGGCCCCGGGCCCCCACAAGGCTCTACAGCCCCCTCTAGACTAGCTGGGGCCCTCAGGCTGGGGGGCCCCCAACGGGGGCCCCCCTGCGGGCTCTCTTCATCTTCTGAGCCCTACAGGCAGCAGCTGGCAGCAGCGGAGCTGCTGCTGCTCGAAGTGCCCTCTAGAAAGACCCCAGGGCATGCAGGGGGGCCCCTGAGGCCCCCAAGAGCTTGCTGCAGTGCCCGTGAAGGGGCGCCACAGGCAGCAGCAAGCTGCTGCTGCCCCAGTTCCACAGGCAGCAGCAGCAAGCTGCTGCTGCCCCAGTTGCACAGGCAGCAGCAGCAAGCTGCTGCTGCCCTAGGTGCACAGCGAGGAAGCAGTCTAGGCCAGTTCTGATAGTTTATTTTGAGCCTTTGCTCCTAAACCTCTTTAGAAATTTGCAGCCTTTTGGCTCTGCTTCTCTTTCAGCAGCAAACTGAGCAAAGTGCCCCCACACTATTGCTGCGCTGCTGCTGCAGCCTTTTGTGGCGCTGCTGCTGCCCACAGAAGCTAATCAGTAGAGAAGAAAGCTGGGCTTTTTGAGTTTGTTAATTTGCTGCTTGCTGCCTAAGCCCGCCTCGGTCTTGTGCGCAAATTAAGTCCGGGCTGCACCACTAGCAGCTAAATAGCCCCCGGTGTTGACCTTTGGGAAAAAGCCCATGTCTTTGTCTCCAGCCACAGGGGGAATATGGCCCAAGGGGCCCCCTGGGCCATACTGGGGCCCCCTGGGCCATACTGGGGCCCCTGGGGGGCCCGTGGGGGCCCCCAGGGGCCCCTGGGGGGCCCGTGGGGGCCCCCAGGGGCCCCTGTGGGCCCGCGTGGGGCCCCAAGGCGGGCTGGTCTAGAAGCTCGTCAACACAACAACCCCACCTTTGAAGCTGAGTGGAGCTGAGTGGCTTAGTGTCTATGGAAGTGCGAGTTCCTAGGACTGCCCCGCCAGAGGGCAAGTCAACGAGTTAAGTTACAACTAGCTAGAAGTGCAGCAGCAGCAGCAGCTGCTGCTGCTGCTGCTGCAGCTGCAGCTTTGGCCTGCCCCCTCACCCAGAGGCCGCTGCTTGGCCCCCCAACAGGGGGCAAACAAAGGAGGGGCCCTCTGTCTTGTATCTTTTTTTATTCTTCTAAACCCCAGGAAAGAGGCTTGCCGCAGCCACGGCTGTGCACAGAGGCTGGGGGAGAAGAGGGGAGGCAGCAGCTGTTAATTTAGCTGCTAGAAGGGCCAAAATGGCCCAAAGAAGAGCCCCAGCTGAAGGGGCTGCTGCAGCACAGCAGCAAAGCAGCAAAGCAGGTCTATGAGGGTGTGGGGCCCTTTGCCACGTACTTGGCCAAATAGGCTGCGCAGCTGCGCCGCGCCTGCAGCTGCTGCTGCAGCTGCTCCTGCAGCTGCTGCTGCTGCAGCTGCAGCAGCTGCTGCTGCTGCTGCTGCTGCAGCTGCAGCTGCAGCTGCTGCTGCAGCTGCTGCTGCAGCCGGGGAAGAGCAGCGCGAAGAGGGCCCCTGGGAGAGGCGGAGGCCCCGGAGGGTCAAGGAGGGAAGGCCAGAGGCCTCGGGAAGAGGCTAAGAACACAAAAGAAGGCCGGAGTGGGAAATGGGGAAGTGCTGCTGCGCGGGGCCGCCGCGGGAGTCCGCAGAGTCCCAGAGCCAGCGCGGCAGCCAGCAGCAGCTGAGGCTGGGCAGCAGCAGCAAGCGGCAGGCCCAGCGCATGCGTTTGCTGTGGAGCTGCAGCAGCAACTCTTCACTCAGAGAGGCTTTTGCTGCGCACCAGAGGCAGCCAGCTTCGCTGAGTTCGCTGGCAGCAGAACTCTCCGAGCTTGTGGGGCTGTTGGCCTCAGTCGTTTGCGGCGAAAGAGTTTCTGCAGCGACTGCTGCAGCAGTGCCGAGCCTTACGAGGCTTTCGTCTGCGAAGGCGGGCGAGGGCAGCGGCCTGCCGCCTTCCGCCTGCTGCTGCTGCTGCTGCTGCTGCTGCTGCTGCTGCGCTGCCCGCCGGTGCCGCTTGTGCGCGCCGTGCTGCAGCAGCAGCAAGCGCGTGAACACCGGCAGCAGCTGCTCCAGGTTGTGCGCAGGAGTCATCACCCCCAGCAAGGACTGGAGGCCCCCCGCGTACAAAGCCCGGGGGGGGCCCCCCGGGGGCCCCCCTTGAGACTGAGCCAAGTAGGGGCCCTGCCCCTCGAACTGGAGAGCCACCAGCCGCAGCTGGCTTTGCTGCAGCACTCGCCAGAAGGCAGCAGCTAGGGGCCTCGGCAGGGCCTCCTCGGCCTGTGCTGCAGCCTGCAGGTCCTCCCCAGAAGCAATGGCTTCGCTGAGGGAGCGCGTGGGGGTGCAGCAGCACTCCGCCCCCAGCGGGGGCTGCTGCTCGCTTTGCTGCTGCTTCCGCAGCTCCTGCAGCAGCGGGTGCTGCAGCAGCGCCAGCAAGATGCAGCAAGTGGCCAGCTGGATGAAGACGTGCCACAGGGAGTGCAGCAGCCAGTAGTGGTCGCTGCCCTCGCCCACGCCGAAGCAGCCCACGCCTGCAGCAGCAGCACCCACTCAACAGAGGCTCCTGCAGCGCAAGCGCCCCTTGCAGCAGCAGCAGCAGCAGCAGCAGCAGCAGCAGGGCCAGCAGCAGCTTCCCCGGACGCTGCTGCTGCTTGCCCTTGCGGGCGCTTCGTGCTGCAGTGCAGGCCTCTAGAACTCACCGACGGCCGCGAGAATAAGACCAAGGCCGAGGAACTCCAAGCGGGGGGCAGTTTCGGTGGCAGCAATTCCCAGGCAAGTGGCCCAGCTGGGGGGCCCCCCCGGGAGGCCGCGCCGGAGGTCCGTGGGGGCGCTGGCGGCGAGCAGGGGCCCCTCGGGGGCCCCCGGAAGCACAGCCTTGCATGCAGCTGTGCAGCAAAAGGCCAGGGCCTGCAGGAAGCTGCGGCGGGAGCCCGCGGGGCAGCTGCAGAGCTCCACGCGGCACTTCCTGCAGGCCTCGAGGCGGGCTATGGCCTGGGCCAAGGCCTCGAGGCAAATGCGCTCGCGGGCCTCTTCCATTTTGTGTCTGAGGAGCAGCTGGAGCTCGCCGTGGTGGTGGTGGGCACTGAGGACCTCCTCGGGGCCCTGGGGGCCCCCCTGGGGGCCCCCCGGGGGGCCCCCCGGGGCCCCCAGGGGGGCCCCCCCGGGGCCCTCCCCAGGGGCCCCCCGGGGGCTCTCCAGCCACTTGATGTCTTGCGGCTGCCACTCCTGCAGCGGCTCCAACAGCCGCTGGCGGCGGCGCTCCGCCTCGCGCGCTGCGCAGCCAATGGCGAAGGCCTTCAGGCCCAGACTGAGGGCTGGCAGTGCAGCGCATGCAGCCACGAAGCAAACAGCGTGTAGGGGTGCGAAGGTCTCGGGCAGCCACTGGAAGGCCAGCAGCAGCAGCACGGCCAGCAGCAGCAGCAGCTCCACTGCCACAGACCCCACGTCTGCTGCTGCAGCAGCAGTCACGAACAGCACGTAGTAAGAAAACAGAAAGTCCAGCCGCTGCAGCAGCGGCGCTTCAATCGGCAGCCGCGCCGTCGCGTCCACGCACGAGTGGTACAGCGCAGACCACAGAACTGCAGCAAACACAGCCCCGCAGCAGCAGCCACACACTCGGCGGCTGCTTACGCTGCTGCTGCTGCTGCTGCTGCTGCTGCAGCTGCTGCTGCTGCTACTTCTTACACTGACGCTGCTGCTACTTCCTACACTGACGCTGCTGCTCCTGTTGCTGCTGCTCCTGCTGCTGCCGCTTCTTATACTGACGCTGCTGCTGCTGCTGCTTCTGTTGTTGCTGCTGCTGCTGGTACGGTCTACACTGACGCTGCTGCTGCTGCTGCTGCTGCTGCGAGGGACGTCGCGGCTGCTGGTGCCTCGCTGCGCCCGCAGCTCCCTGCTGCCCAGGAGCGAACGCTGGGCTTCGACTAATGGGTTTCAGGGGCCTCGCGGGTGCAGCAGCAGCAGCAGCAGCAGCAGCAGCAGCAGCAGCAGGAGCAAGGACTGTAGCTCACAGGCGCTGAAGTAGGCGAGTGCCCTGGCGGCGTAGAGGAGGCAGCAGGCGTGGGTGTTGCAGGTGGCGTGGGGGCCCCCCAGCTTGCTCGGGGGGCCCCCCGCGAAGCAGCGCGCGCACGCAGGGGGGCCCCCCGGGAAGCCCAGGTGCCGCAGCGCCAGCCGCAGACACAGCAAGCCGCTGGGCAGCAGCGCCAAGTTCGACAACACCAACAGCGCCTGCGCCAGCCCCCGCAGCCAGCGGCCCAGCAGCTCCGCCGCGCAGTCTTCGCCGCCGAAGCCGTAGGCGCAGCGGC
Source organism: Eimeria necatrix (assembly GCF_000499385.1). NCBI lineage: Eukaryota > Apicomplexa > Conoidasida > Eucoccidiorida > Eimeriidae > Eimeria > Eimeria necatrix. The sequence goes on from NW_013652122.1 coordinate 29,924, forward strand.
AGCCAAACACGGCGAAGCCGTCGAGCCGCTCCGTGATCGCGCAGGAACTCTGCTCCGGGCACCGCTGCAGCAGCACGCGCAAGCAGCAGCAGCAGCAAGTCCAAGCAGCAGCAGCAGCAAGTCCAAGCAGCAGCAGCAGCAAGTCCAAGCAGCAGCAGCAGCAAGTCCAAGCAGCAGCAGCAGCAGCAAGTGCGCGCAGCAGCAGCAGCAAGTGCGTGCAGCAGCAGCAGCAGCAAGTGCGCGCAGCAGCAGCAGCAGCAAGTGCGCGCAGCAGCAGCAGCAGCAAGTGCGTGCAGCAGAAGCAGCAGCAGCAAGTGCGTGCAGCAGCAGCCAGCAGCAAACGGGCTTCCGCAGACCCCAATGACCCAGGCGCCGTTACATTTGAAAGATGGCACGCGCCCACATATTAATTTTATAAAACAATATTTACGGAAAAACATTTAAAAATTTAAACAATTTAAGTTTAATATTGCTATAAATAATTCACACTATGACAAATTATTTAAAAAGACTGTTATTAACTTCTAGTTGAAATATAAATCGCATAACTAATTCTTATATTTTTAATTAGGCTCTCAGGGTCAGCAGGCTGCACGCGGATTGGGGGCCTCGGGCTGCTGCGAGGGGCCCACCAGGCGGACAAAGGCTGCTCTGCTGCTGCTGCTGCTGCTGCTGCTGCTGCTGCTGCTGCTGCTGCTGCTGCAGTGCACTAAGGCCTACCTGGCTGCACAGTCGCGAAACTTGAGATGAAGCGTGGAGGTTGACTCTGAGGTCCGCCTCTGAAGGCCCCCGCAGTTGCTGCTGCTGCTGCCCTTGGCCTGCTGCAGTTTCCTGCTTCTCCAGCAGCTGCCACTGCAGCACATAAGTTGTTGGCAGCAAACTGAAGTCCGGGGGGAGCATCTCGGCCTCGACTATCCAGGGGTTGCTGCCGAGTTTAGCAGCAGCAACCTCTGCTGCAGCAGCCTCCCGGGGGGCCCCCAGCTGCTCGGGGGGCCCCCCAGGGGCCCCCACGGGGGGCCCCCCGGGGGGGCCCCCCACGAGGCTGTCGCCGCCGTCGCGCGAGTCTTCACACACAATAGGCAGCCGCAGCAAAGCCCGCCTTTGAGGCGCAGCAGCAGCAGAGCTGTGCTGCTCCCCGCGGCCAGCGCTGGCTGGCTGCTGCTGCTGCTGCTGCTGCTGCTGCTGCTGCTGCTTTGCCCACCACTGGGGGGCCTGCGAAAGCACAGCATCTCTTGTGACAAGAACGGCGAGTGCGTAGGAGTACAGGCGGCGGTGGCGGAGTGTGGGGGCAGCACCAGCCTGCTGCTGCTGCTGCTGCTGCTGCTGCTGCTGCTGCTGCTGCTGCTGCAGCGCAGTTGGCAGGGGGGAGCACTGCCGCTTCTGAGAGGCAGCAAAAGGTGTCAAGTCAATCACCACAGAAAGCCGGCGACCCCCTGACACTGCAGCAGGGGTTAGAGAGAGCGAGGTAAGCGCAGGGGGCCCCACAGGGCTCCAGGGGGCCTCCAGTTCCTCCGCTGCCTCTGTTGCTGCAGCACTAGCTGCTGCAGCACTAGCTGCTGCAGCACTAGCTGCTGCAGCACTAGCTACTGCAGCACTAGCTGCTGCATCACTAGCTGCTGCAGCACTAGCTGCTGCAGCACTAGGTGCTGCATCACTAGCTGCTGCAGCACTAGGTGCTGCAGCACTTAGCCGCCGCGCTTCTGCTGCTGCAGATGAAGTATGAGCAGCTGAATGGACCCCCAGGGCCACAGGGGCCCCGGGGGGGGCCCCCACTGCAACAAAGACATCTAAGTCATTGGGCCGGAATATTGAGAGGCTTGTGAATGCTGCAATAGTTCTGCTGCACCACATGCAGTCTCCCTTGATGCCTTGCATCTCATCTGCTGCTGCAGCAGAGTCTGCTGCTGCAGCAGAGGCCCGGGCGCTGCTGCTGGGAACCACAGCTGCTGCTGCTGCAGCAAGTTCATCTCCAGGGGCCCCCAAATGATAGCCCCCATGAGCCTTGTCTGCTGCTTGCAAGCTGCTGCTTGCCCCTTGCTGCTCTCCGCTTTCTAGACCCTCAGCAGGGGCCCCCTCAGCCAGCTCCCCTGTGGGACTGTGGCCCCCCAGAGCCCCTTGGGGGCCCCCCACGGGGGCCCCCACGGGGGCCCCCACGGGGGCCCCCACGGGGCCCTTCAGGGGGGCCCCCCCCAGCAGCGGCCGGGCCAGGGCCTCTCTGGAGCGTCTTGAGGCCTCGGCAAAGACAGACTTGCAGGCCCGCTGCAAGGCAAAGAGAGTCACAACGTCAGAGCTGGAGGCTTGCAGGGCCCCTGGGGGGCCCCCCGAGGCCCCCGGGGGGCCCCCCGGGGCCCCCGGGGGGCCCCCCGGGGCCCCCTTGAGCTTTCGCATGGCCAGGCGCCATTCGCCATAGCCAGGCTCGCGAATCTCGAAGGCCTGGTGCAGCACCCACAGCTCGCCAGTCCCGTGGCGTAGCTTGCTGCGCTGCTGCTGCTGCTGCTGCTGCTGCTGCTGCAACTGCTGCGGCTGCTTCTGCTGCTGTCCGAGGGGCTGCTGCAGTGGCTCCACCTGCGGAATGGGCACTGCAGCTTGCTGCTGCTGCTCCTGCTGCTGCTGCAGCCTTTGCCAGCTTGCTTCCTGCTGCTGCTGCGGCTCCAGGGGCTGCAGGGAGGCCGGGGACAGCAGCTTGACTCGGTACAGCACTGAGCCTGCAGCACTTAAGAGTTCTGGAGGCAGCAGGGCCTCAGGCAGGGGCCAGGAGGCCCCGTAGGGACTCGCGAGGGCCTCAGCTGTGAAGACCCCAGCCTGCAGCGCTGCAGCAAACGCAGCGCAGGAGTTTGCTGCAGCAACGGGGGCCCCCCCTGCAGCAGCAGCAGCAGCAGCAGGCTCGCCGGGGCCCCTCGAAGGGGGGCCCCCCGGCTCCATTCCTCTGAAGCTCAGCAGCGCGCAGGGGCTCTGCCCAGTCCTCATCAAGTCCCATATTGCTGCTGCATCAGGGGTGGCCCGGGGGGGCCCCCCAACGGGGGGCCCCCAAGAAGGGGGCCCTTTGGGGGGCCCCTCTTGGTCTTCGTTGAAGTGCAAGATTAGCTGCTGCCACCCCAGGGTCAGGGAGGGGGCCCGCAGCAGCTGCCGCGAGGTCCCCCGGGTGCCGGCCAGCGCATGCGTGACTGTGCTGCTGCAGCTGCCGCTGCTGCTGCTGCTGCTGCTGCTGCTGCTGCTGCTGCTGAAGCTCGCCCCCTGAGGGGCCCCCGCAGCCTCGTGTGGGGCCCTAAGGGCCTCTGAAGCTTCGGGGCCCCCGAAAGCCCTGCTGCAGACTTGCTGGGCCTCCAAGGGGTCTCGAAGTTTGCTGCTGAAGCTCAGAGGGTCGCTGTAGTAAACAAACTCAGAGTATGGATTGCTGCAGTCTGCCTCAGCAAGCAGTTCGGGGGGCCCCCCAGAGCCTTTGCTGCTTCCCGGGGGCCCCCAGTCTTCCCCAGGGGCCCCCACAGAGCTGCGCGCCTTTCTGCTGCTGGGGTTTGAAGGGGGGGGGGGCCCCCCTGGGGGCCCCTCAGTGAAGGGCAGCTGGGAGACCCTGGTGCATGCAGCAGTGCCCCTGCGCCTTCTGCTTACGGGGGCCCCTGCTGCTGCTGCTTCTGGGGGCCCCTGACTGCTGCCCGCAGCCAGACCCGCCTCCTGCTGCAGCTGCTGCAGCTGCTGCAGCTGCTGCAGCTGCTGCAGCTGCTGCAGCTGCTGCAGCTGCTGCAGCTCGGGGTCTTCTTCTCTGGGGCCGCTGCTGCTCAGCAGCTGCAGCATGGGGGGCCCCGAGTAGACCAGACAAAGAGAATGCTGCATAAAGCTCATGGGCCTAAAGCTATCTCTGGGGGGCCTCCGGGGAGGCGAGAACTGCATTAAGTAATAAAGGGGGGTGGCTGAAGGCCTCCTGTGGGGGCCCCCCAGCTCCTCAGCAAATCTGGGGGCCCCTCCTGGGGCCCCTCCTGCAAATACCCTGCAGCCTTGGGCCCCCTCGAGACGCCTGAACCCATGGGGCCCTGCAGCAGCAGCAAGGGGGCCCCCCTCGGGGGCCCCGGGGGCCCCCAGGCTCTCCCGCAGCAACATGGGGCCCCCCACGCTGGGGCCCTCTGCATGCAGCAAGTGGGGCTGCCGGTGCTCGGGGAACAGCAGCGGCTCCCGCAGCTCCACAGAGTAGACCCCTTCCTCCTGAACCACTAGCTTGTAGTCGTACTCCGTCCACGTAGCTGCAGCAGCAGCAGCAGCAGCAGCAGCAGCAGCAGCAGCAGCAGCACACAACGCACAGAGTGAGCTGCAGCCTAACCCTCGAAAGCCCGGTGCAGCTGCGTGTCTGTCTTTAGCAGCAAGAGCTGAGTGGCTGCTTCTTAGCGACCCCACAACCCTAAGCTTTCCCATCCCGTGCTGCTGCTGCTGCTGCTGCTGCTGCTGCTGCTGCTGCTGCTGCTGCGCGAGCCTCACCTGGCTTGCCCCAGCGAAAGGCGTACAGGACGGGGGCCCCCGGCTGCAGCATTTCCACATGGACCACCAGCTGGACTTTGCTGGGGGCCTCCCGGGGGCCCCTCCTACAGCACTGTAGTTGCTGCTGCCCTTCATAGGGGCCCTCGAATCCCGAGAGTAGTGCAGGCTGCTGCACCTCCCCTGCCGCCGCTGCTGCTGCTGCTGCTGCTGCTGCTGCTGCTGCTGCTGGCCGCGTGGGGGCCCCGTTTGCAGCAGCTGCTGCCTGCGGCCGCAGCAGCACGGGGGGGCTGGGGGTGACCTTGCCCACCAGCTTGCCAGTCAGCTGCAGCCGCTGGCCCTCCATCAGCAGCTGCACCCACTCTGCAGCACTCCAGTCATTTACAGCAGCAGCAGCAGCAGCAGCAGCAGCAGCGGCCCCCCTCGGACCATTCGCCCCGAAAGCGGAGTCGGGGGGCCCCTCCGGCCCTCGCGGGGGCCCCCCGGGCCCCGGGGGCCCCTCCGGGGATTTCGGGGGGCCCCGCGGGGCCTCTGGGGGCCCCCGGACCCTCACTTGGGGCCCCTCCTGAGCTGTGCCGCGCACCTCCGGGGGGCCCTGAGGCCCTTCGTGGGCACCGGGGGGCCCCCGGTGGGCCCCCTGAGGCCCCTTGTGGGCTTCTGGGGGCCCCTCGTGGTGCCCTTGGGGCCCCACGGGGGCCTCTTGGGCCTCCTCGGGGGCCCCCTGGGGCCCCTCATGAGCCTCTTGGGCCCCCCTGTGGGCCCCGTGGGGCCCCTCGTGGGCCCCTTGGGGCCCCTCATGGAACTCTTGGGGCCCCTCGTGGGCCCCAAGGGGCCCCTCGTGGGCCCCAAGGGGCCCCTCGTGGGCCCCAAGGGGCCCATTCTGGGTAGCGTGGGGCTTCTGCTGGGCCACGCGAAGGGCTGCAAGCAGGGGGGCCCAGCTGAGGGCCTCGGAAGCCGCAGGGGGCCCCTGTGGAGGTTTTGCTGCTGATGTGGGTTGGGGCAGCAGCGCCAGGAGACTGGCCGTGGGGTTAAAGTGAGGGGCCCCATCGGGGGAGTCGGGGGCTGCTGCTGCAGCAAAAGGCAGCAGCAGCAGCAGCAGCAGCAGCAGCTGCAGCCGACAAAGGGCTACCTGGGGGGCCCCCATGTTGCTGGGCGGGGAGACTCGCAGGCACAGAGACAGGCTGGAGGCTTGGGGGCCCCTGAGGTCACTCTAAAGAATAGAAGCAGCAGAAGAGACAGACAGCGAAAGTCCGACCGCAGCAGCAGCAGCAGCAGCAGCAGCAGCAGCAGCAGCAGCTAGCGGGAGGAGCTAGCGAGAGCCAAGAGAGCCCTGAGAGGGCATGGTGGCAGCAGCAGCTTTCCACTGCTCGAAGGGACGTTGCTGGCAGCAGCAGCAGCAGCAGCAGCAAGCATTCGCGGGCTGCTGCTGCTGAGCCGCAGCAGCAAAGGACACACAAGGGACAGAAGCAGACAACCAACTGGGACAATCTGTGGGGTGCCAGGCTCCAGCGAGCTGCTGCTGCTGCACTAAGAAGGAGACAGCGCTGCTGCTGCATGCAGCTGCTGCTGCAGCGACGCGAGACAGGCGCCCGGGGATCGGATCCCGTGGCCGGGGTCACCTGCGTGGGCTGGGGTGTCTGTACACCTCGCGGGCCAGCGAGAAGGACTTCAAAAGGCATTCGGGACTTAAATTAACTTCACAATTTATAAATAAAACAAAAATAAATGGTGAAGTTCCTTCCCCAGAGGCCCTAAGCCGCAGACAGCCATCTCGAGACGCCCCGCGGCCCCACGCTGTCGCCTGTGTGGACCCAGCTGCTCCTGGGGTATTATTTCTGGTTATTTTCGCACCTCACCGGGAACTTTTCGATTAATAATGCATTAATTAATTAATTCATTTATTAATTGTACTTAAAAGCTCTCAGGGGGGCCAAAAAAAAGAAAAATTGACAAGACCGCCGCCCAGGTGACTCCGCTACTTCACTTTTCCAGCGCGAGCTCACGAGACAGACACACAGAGGCCCTGGGGCCCCGAAGGGGCCCCTGCGTCCAGCTTGCCATGCTAGGGGGCCCCCCAGTGTTCCATATTTGCCGAGCTAGGGGGCCCCCAATACCCTTTCTGGCCGCAGGGGCGCGTCCTGGGGCCCCTGGGCAGCAAGCTGGGGGTGTGTAGGGAGCTTTAGGCACTGGCAGAGGCCCCTGAGGGGGCCCCTTGCATATAGGGGGCCAAAGGGGCCGCGGGGGGGCCAGCCTCAACACAGCTAGCTGCCACAGGGGCCCCCAGCCTCACCACAGCTAGCTGCCACAGGGGCCCTCGAACTCACCACAGCTAGCTGCCACAGGGGCCCTCAACCTCACCACAGCTAGCTGCCACAGGGGCCCCCAGCCTCACCACAGCTAGCTGCCACAGGGGCCCTCAACCTCAACACAGCTAGCTGCCACAGGGGCCCCCAGACTCACCACAGCTAGCTGCCACAGGGGCCCCCAGCCTCACCACAGCTAGCTGCCACAGGGGCCCCCAGCCTCACCACAGCTAGCTGCCACAGGGGCCCTCAACCTCAACACAGCTAGCTGCCACAGGGGCCCCCAGCCTCACCACAGCTAGCTGCCACAGGGGCCCCCAACCTCACCACAGCTAGCTGTCCCAGGGGACCCTACTCTCAACATAGCTAGCTTCCCCGGGGGCCCCTAGTCTCAGCATAGCTAGCTGCCGCAGGGGCCCCTCCTCTCAGCATATCTAGCTGTTTCAGCGGCCCCAAGTCTCAGTTGATCAAGCTGTCCCAGGGGCCCCAAGTTAGGCCCCTGGGGGCCCCCTGCGGGGGCAGAGGGCCCCTCAGCACTGTTTATAATTGCTTCGAGGGGGCCCCACTGACTGCTGCTTCTCCCGCTAGCGCAGCAGCAGCAGCAGCTAGCTGCAGCACACTGGCCCCAAGCAGCGGCGAAGTGACAGCTGCAGCACATTGCGCGGCGAGAGCGCTAGCTAGACCTGTGCCTGAACCGCTAGCTAGCCATGCCTCAGCTAGCCAGCTAGCTGGCTTGCTAGCTCGCTAGCTAGCTAGCTAGCTAGTTAACTGGAATATATCTCGCTAGCTAGCTAGCTAGCTAGCTAGCTGGCGAGGTCGAGTGAGCCGCACGGCTTGCTCTGCTCCTGGGCGCCTGCTAGCTAGCTGCTGAGGGCCTTCACGGCTAGCAGCAGCAGATGCCTACAGCGCAGCTGCAGAGAGGGGAGCCCTAAAGGGTTTAGGGTTTAGGGTTTAGGGTTTAGAGAAGTGTTTAGATCCTAATCCACGGGCCGCCTACTTCTTTGCTGCTGTTTCTAGCCTTTGTGTCTGCGCCCCAATTGCTGCACTAAAACTGCAGCATAATTCTACTTTAGCCATTATAGCGATTAGCCAGAAAGCCCCAAAGAGTGCCAGTCCCGCAGAGGTATGTGCTGCAGTGCATGCACGCATGCATGTTCTGCATGCATGCACTGCCGCATGCACGCATGCATGTTCTGCATGCATGCACTGCTGCATGCATGCATGTTCTGCATGCATGCACTGCTGCATGCATGCATGTTCTGCATGCATGCACTGCTGCATGCATGCATGTTCTGCATGCATGCATGTTCTGCACGCATGCACTGCTGCATGCATGCATGTTCTGCATGCATGCACTGCTGCATGCATGCATGTTCTGCATGCATGCACTGCTGCATGCATGCATGTTCTGCATGCATGCACTGCTGCATGCATGCAGCTGCAGGGGCCCAGGGCCTGGTTGGGGCTGGCTAGGAGAGACGCTACATAGGATTGAGGCCCACGGGCATTTGCCCCATTGGCTGCTGCTGCAGCACTTGCTGCTGCTGCTGCTGCGGCGGAGGCGGCTGTGTTGGGGCCGGTGCATGCGGCTGTTTCTGTAGGTAAGGCGCCTGGGGCTGCTGCTGCATCATCTGGCGTTGCTGCTGCTGCAGCATCTGCTGCTGCTGAAGGAACTGCTGCTGCTGCTGGACCATCTGCTGCTGCTGCTGGCCCTGCATTGGCTGGGCCAGGTGGGGCTGCGGCTGCAGGGCAGCCTTTGCCTGTTGGTGAGTTTGCTGCTGCGGGTCATGCGGAGGTGCTGCTGCTGCTGCCAGGTGGGGAGACTTCGGGGGGCAGTATGCTGCAGCAGCAGCAGCAGCAGCAGCAGAAAGGCCGGGGCCCCGGGGCCCCGGGGCAGCCAAAGAGGAAGGAGAGGGGACCCCCATGGGCGCTGCAAAGTTGCTGCCAGCAGCTCGAGTCCCAGCAGCAGCAAAAGTGTCAGCAGGGGAGGGGAGGCAGACAGCCCCAGGAATCCCCGGGGCAGCAGCAGCAGCAGCAGCAGCAGCTGCTGCTGCTGCTGCTGCTGCTGACTCGTCGTTGCCAGTTCCCTGGGGAGGCGCCCCTGCGGCAGTGAGCGCAGCCTGCGAAGGGGCTGGCACTGCGGCAGCAGCAGCAGCAGGAGCTGCAGCAGCAGCAGCAGCAGCAGCCCCCGCCGCCTTGCCCATAGTGATTGCCTCGTGCTGCCGCTGCAGCTCTTGAATGCGAAGAGTCATCAGAAAGGCATCTTGCATCAGCCCAATGCTTTCCGTCTGGCGGCCCCACAGGCAGCACACGAGCAGCAGCAGCAGCAGCAGCAGCAGCAGCAGCAGCAGCAGCAGCAATTGGTGTATGGCTCGGTACAACACTAGCAGCAGCAGGGAGCAGCACACCCCCCAGCAGCAGCAGCACGCAACGCCAAGCAAGTAAACCGTCAGACAGCTGGGGCCCCTCCCTAAAGATGTGCGCGGCAAAGCAGCAGCAGCAGCAGCAAATGCAGCAGCAGCAGCAGCAAATGCAGCAGCAGCAGCCACGACACGCTGCGGCCTCAGCCACCAGCACCGCCACAACCACCATCACCACCGCAGCAGCAGCAGCAGCAGCGGCCTCAGCAGCAGCAGCAGCAGCAGCAGCAGCAGCGGCCTCAGCAGCAGCAGCAGCAGCAGCAGCAGCAGTCACGAGACGCCACGCGCTCAGCGACCATCGCCGGGATCCCCACCGCCAGCACCACCGCCGCGGCCGCAGCAGCAGCAGCAGCAGCAGCAGCAGCAGCAGCAGCAGCAGCAGCAGCAAAGGCTCGCCTGGATGTAGGCCTGGAGTCCCAAGTAAAGCTGCAGCTGCTGCTGCTCGCTTTGCTGCTGCTGCAGAAAATAGGCGCTGAGGGGGTGCGGGGGGGCCTCGCCCACGGGCGCTGCAGTGAGGCTGTCGTAGAGCCAGTCGGGGGGGTCGTGGATGAGCAGTTCGTCGTAAGTCTGCAAAAAACCGAAAAAAAAAAAGGAAATTGAAGCGCTTTTCGAGGCGCAGCAAACGCAATGGAAGAAGGAACAAACAAAGGAATAAAAAAGCGGAAAAAGGAGAAAAAAAGAAGAGAAAATGAGCGAAAACCGCGCGAAAAAAGCGGAAAAAGAGCGAAAAAACGAGAAAAAAAGGGGAAAATTGCAAAAAAAAGAGATGAAAAGGGGGAGAGATGAGGCAATTAATCAAAAAAAAGAAGTTCAAAAAGTGGAGAATGCAAAGGGAAAAGAAGAGGGAAAAATGGCAGAAGTGGAGAGACAAAAAGCGCAAAAATGTGGCGGAAAAAAAGAGAAAAAACGGCAGAAAAAGAAAAAAAGGAAAAGAAGCAAATGAAGCAGAGAAATCGGAAAAGAAAGAGAAGACAGGAAAAGAAAAATGGAAAAAAAAGAAGACAAAAAGAAAAGAGAAAGAAGAAAAAGAAGACAAAAAGAAAAGAGAAAAAAGAAAAAGAAGACAAAAAGAAAAGAAAAAGAAGAAAAAGAAGACAGAAAGGAAAGAGAAAAAAGAAAAAGAAGACAAAAAGGAAGGAGAAAGAAGAAAAAGAAGAAGACAAAGATGCAAAAAACAAGAAAGAAAAAAAAGACAAAAAAGAAAAAGAACAGAAAAGAAAAAAAAGAAAAAAAAGACAAAAAACGGAGCCCCCTCGAGACCCCCAAAAGGGCACACCGGACGGGCCCCCGGGGGCCCCCAAGCACACGAGGGGGCCCCCCGGGGGCCCCCAAGCACATGAGGGGGCCCCCCGGGGGCCCCCAAGCATAGGAGGGGGGCCCCCGGGGGGCCCCCTTCCTCTGCTTGGTGCAGCACGCGAGAGGGCCTCCCACGGGCTCCCAAGAAAACAGGGGGGCCCCCCTGGGGCCCCCAACGACACGGGGGCCCCCCCTGGGGCCTTCAAGGACACGGGGGGCCCCCCTGAGGCCCCCAAGGACACAGGGGGGCCCCCCTGGGGCCCCCATGGACACGGGGGGGCCCCCTGGGGCCCCCAAGGACACAGGGGGGCCCCCCTGGGGCCCCCAAGAGGGGCTTAATGGGCGTCGCTCACCTCTGAGGCGACACAGGGGCCCTGCGAGGCGCCTGGGAGGTTTAGCTGCAGAGCGCAGGAGACACAAGCCTCGCAGCAGCAGCAAGCTGCAGCAAACCCTCTGCTGCTGCTGCTGCTGCTGCTGCTGCTGCTGCTGCTGCTGCTGCTAGGCTCACCCGCAGAAAGTGGCAAAGCTCCACAGGGGGAAGGGCCTCGTCTATTAGAAAGATTTTGGCGGTGATGTAAAACTCCCCCCAACCCGCTTCCGAGACCTCGTAGGGGGGCCCCGTAAGTGCTGCAGCAGCAGCAGCAGCAGCAGCAGCAGCAGCAGCAGCAGCAGCAGTAGCAGCAGCGGCAGGAGTAGCAGCAGCGGCAGGAGTAGCAGCAGCGGCAGCAGCAGTAGCAGTGGAAACGGCAGCAGTACCGGCAGCAGTACCAGCAGCAGCAGAAGCAGCGATAGCAGCAGCAATAGCAGCAGCAGCAGCAGAAGCAGCGGTAGCAGCAGCAATAGCAGCAGCAGCAGCAGCAGCAGTGGTAGCAACAATAGCAGCAGCAGCAGCAGCAGCAGAAGCAGCATTTAGCGCCAGCGGCGTAGACAGACGCAGAGGGACAGAGCCCAGCAGCAAAGCAGCAGCAGACAAGCGCTGGGAGAACCCCAAACCCCAAACCCCAAACCCTAAACCCTAAACCCTAAACCCTAAACCCTAAACCCTACTTCTGCGGGGGTTTACGAAAGACGGATCCAACTCGAAAACAACTTTTTTAATGAAGTGCGAAATGTCTTCTCCATCTGGAGACCTCAAGAGACAAGTCCACTTGTGGGTCATGTCGTTGTGTCTCCTTTTTTCCTGAGAGCAGCAGCAGCAGCAGCAGCAGCAGCAGCAGAAGCAGCAGCAGCAGCAGCAGCAGCAGCAGAAGCAGCAGCAGCAGCAGAAGCAGCAGCAGCAGCAGCAGCAGAAGCAGCAGCAGCAGCAGCAGCAGCAGCATGATCAGCAGCAGCAGCAGCGTTCAAGGCAGCAGCAGCAGCAAGCAGACGAACATGCGGCAGCAGAAGAGCGCCTCAGGGACTGAAAGGAAAGGCTAAGGACTTGCTGCGAGGGTTTAGGATTAGGGTTTCGAGCTAGGGTTTAGGGCTAGGGTTTAGAGCGAGGGTTTAGGGTTAGGGTTTAGGGTTAGGGTTTAGGGTTAGGGTTTTCGCTGCTTGTTTTATTCCCCGCATCTTAGGAGAAGTACGAGGGTTTAGCGGCGGCCTCACGGGCAAAAACTAGGGTTTAGAGCTCGAATTAGGGTTTAGGGTTTAGGGTTTAGGGTTTAGGGTTTACGGCTTGAGTTAACTTGAAAGCATAAGTCCCCATTATAAGGGGCTTTCTTATGGTGAGGCCCTTCCGAATTCGCCCAGGGGGGCCCCCAGCAGCAGCAGGGGCCCCCGAGACCCTCATTTTGCTTCTGGGCAAAGAGTTCGGACCTGCTGCTGCTGCTGCTGCTGCTGCTGCCGCTGCTGCTGCTGCTGCTGCTGCTGCTGCTGCCGCTGCTGCTGCTGCTGCTGCGCTTTCTGCTGCGGCCCCCAGGCATGCAGGGCACCGGGGCCCCCGAGCCCAGCAGGCAGGGTAGGGGGGCCCCTTCTCTGCTGGGGGCCCCTGTCTCTTGGGGGCCCCTCGGTGCCCTGGAGGCCCCCAGGACCCTGTTGGGGGCCCCTGTTTGATCAGGGGGCCCCAAGTGCCCTGGGGGCCCCAGGCAGTGGCCGCAAGGGGGCCCCTGCAAGGCTTGCGCAGCTGCTGCTGGGCACTGGAGGCGACAGCAGCAGCTGCTGCAGCTGCTGCAGCTGCTGCTCGGGACAAATAAAAACCCTAAATTGGATTTTTTGCTGCTGCTGCTGCTTCCAAATTGCTGCTTCCCGCAAACTCTGCAGCACCGCATGCAGCAGCCCCAGGGGAGCCACCCGGGGGCCCCCGAGCCGCTGGGGGCCCCCGGGGCTGGGGCCTTGGGGGCCCCCTTAAACCCTAGTGGGGTTTGGGGGGCCCCCGGGGCCCCACCAGCCCAAATACTGGACTTCTAAACCCTTTTTTAGGGCTTGGCTGGGCTTGAGCTGCTGCTGCGGCGTTTGCTGCTGCTCCTTCGGAAAAAGAAAGAGATAAAAGAAGACTTAGAGAGAAAACAGAAAAAAAAAGAATACACAAAAGTAAAGAAACAAAAAAGACAAAATTGGCAAAAAAAAGAAAAGAAATGCAGCAAAATATGGCAGAGACGCAGCAGTAGACGCGAGCCGCAGCAAAGACACCAGAGCGCCAGCAGCAGCAGCAGCAGCAGCAGAAACAGCTGCAGCAACAGCAGCAACAGCACCAGCAACAACAGCAGCAGCAGCAGCAGCAGCAACAGCAGCAGCAGCAGCAGCACAACCCGCCTGTTGCCTTGTGTGTCTGCTGCTGCCTAGGGCCCCCGAACCCCCCCCACCGCCAGCCTCCGGGGGGCCCCCGGGGGCCCCCTCCTTCTGTGGGGCCCCTGGGGGCCCCCCTGCGCCTCTTGCCCAAAGCCTGCATAGAAAAAAGGGTACTGGGGGGCCCCTCTTGGCGCTGGGGGCCCCCCGCGCTGCCTGGGGCCAAAATGCCCCTCAAAGGGCCCCAAAAAAGACTCGAGGGGGCCCCCCAGGGGCCTCCCTGCATGCAGCTGGGGGGCCCCGCAGCAGCTGGGGGGCCCCAGAAGCGCGGGGGGCCCCCAGGGGCCCCTTCTTTTGTGGCTTTTCTTTTTGCTGCTGCTGCCTGCTGCTGCCTCTGGGCCCTTGCTGCAGAGGCTGCGGTGCTGCAGGTGAGCAGCTCTCACTGGGGGCCCCTCCCGCTGCTTCAGCAGCAGCAGCAGCAGCAGCAGCAGCAGCAGCTGCAGCAGCAGCAGCAGCACAGTTTGAGAACCCTCGCGATCCCCTTAACGAGAAGGGGGTCCCCACCTCTAAGGGTGGGTAGGGTGGATGCAGCAGCAGCAAAACGAAGGCATGGGGGCCCCCATGGGGCCCCCCGAAGGGCCCCATTGGCTGCATGCAGCCGGGGGGCCCCCAGCGGGGCCTTTATTGTCTCTCTTTGGGGGCCCCGGGGCCCCTCCAGAGTCTTTGCTGCTGCAGCAGCGGGGCCCCAGGGGGCCCAGTGGGGCCCCAACTTGAAGAAAAAGGGCCTCCCTTTGGCAGCCTCTGCCACAGCAGCAGCAGCAGCAGCAGCAGAGGGTCCGGCAGCAGCAGCGAGCGAGGGGGAAGCAAAAGCAGCAGCAGCAGCAGCAGCAGCAGCAGCAGCAGCTGCTGCTGCTGCAGCAAAGGAGGAAGAAGAAGCAGCGGTAAGCATTGCCCGCGCTGCCTCAGCTTCCGCAAAGGCGGACGCGTTGGCGGCGGAGCGCGCAGCAGCAGCAGCAGCAGCAGCAGAAGCAGCAGCAGCAGCAGCAGCAGCACGGGGCAGCCGCCCCTACCACTTCTTCCAAGCCGACCTTCCTGGAGACAGTCTCCTTACAAGGCCTTATCCTTCTCTAGAAGACCCCCCCTCGAACTTGCCCCCCCTTGGCCTGGGGCATTTGCCCACGGAGGCCCCAGGGGGCCCCCCGGGGGGCCCCCCGGGGGGCCCCCCAAGTCCCACGGGGTCCCTCGGGGGCCCCTCTGGGGGCCCCCCAGTGGCCCTGGGGGCTTCCGGGCCCCCCCCTGGGCTCCCCCAGGGCCCGCCGGGGCCCCCCGGGGGCCCCCCCGGGACGCTGGGGGCCCCCCCCGGGGGCCCCCCAGAGTCCGGGGGCCCCCCCGGGGGGCCCCCCGGGGGGCCCCCCGGGAGGCTGGGGCCCCCCGGGGCCGGCGTGGGGGCCCTGGGGCAGGGGGGCCCCCTGTGGAACGTGCTGGGGCAGGAGAAGGCGGCAGTGGAGGCCGCAGTGGAGTTGGAGAAGAAGTTCGTGGAAAGGCGATGGCTGGAGAGATTGGCTGCGACGCAGAAGGCGGCGGAGACGCAGCAAAGGGCCGCCAGGCAGCAGCAGCAGCAAAAGCTGCAGGCAATGGGGGCCCCCAAATGTACGCAACAGGGGGGCCCCCGGGGCCCCCGGGGCCCCCGGGGCCCCCGGGGCCCCGGGGGGGCCCCCGGGCTTGGGTTTCTTTGGGTTTTTGGGGTTCTTTGGACTTCTTTTGGGTTCTTTTGGACTTCTTTTGGGTTCTTTTGGACTTAACTTTGTTTCTTTTGGTTCTTTTTTTCCTTTTTGCTTCTTTTTTGTCTTTTTTGGATTCTGTTTTGTCTTCTTTTGCTGCTGCTTTGTTTCTCTTTCTTTCTTTTTAATCTTTTTGGGTTTTTTGTCTTTTCTTTCGACGCATTTTGCTGCCGCTCTGCTGCTGCGCAGCAACGCCGTTGCTGCAGTGCTGTGGGGCGGGGAGTGTTGCCTGGGGCAGGGCCTAGGGTTTAGGGTTTAGGGTTTAGGGTTTAGGGTTTGGGGTTTGGGGCGGGTTGTCAAACCTAGAGTTGGGGGTTAAAGTCTGTGGCTGGGGTTTCGGGAGACCCAGGGTTTGAAGCCTTGCCTGCCTCACGAAGCTCCAAGCCTAGGGTTTAGGGTTTAGGGTTTAGGGTTTAGGGTTTAGGGTTTAGGGTTTAGGGTTTTGCTGCGGCTGCCTCAGGGGCCTTCTCTGTAGACAGCCAACGCGTCGAAGCCCCTGCGGCTCTTCACTACGACTTCAGGACTTACGGGCCTTTCTTTGAAAAATATGTTGTTAGTTTTTTTTCTTTTTTCTTTTTTCTTTTTTTCTTTTTTCTTTTTTGTTTTTCTCTATTCTCTTTTTTGTCCTTTTTCCCTCTTCCCTTTGTCTCTTTTGTCGGATTTTGTTTTTTTCGTTCGTCTTCTTTTGCTTTTTTCTCTTTTGCTTTTTTTGTTTTGCTTTTTTCTTGTTTTTCTTTTTTGTGTTTTCTCCTGAATCGCTTTTTGTGTCTCTTTGTCTCCTTTTGCTTTTTCTTTTTCTGTCTTCCTTTTTTTCTTCGCCTCTTTTTATTTTTCTGGTCCCCTTTTGCTTTTCTGTCTCTTTTGTTTTTTCTCTTTTCTCTTTTTTCTTTTTCCCTTTATTTCCTCTTTTCTGTTTTCTCTTTTGTTTTTTTTCTTTTGTCTTCGTTGCTGAAGGGCCTCTCGCTGTTATATCTCATTTAAGCATAAAGCTCGAGTGGTTAGGACTATATAGCGTTTACCTTTGCTGCTGCTGCTGCTGCTGCTGCTGCTGCTGCTGCTGCTGCAGGAGGAAACACAGGGGCAAGTGAGCTGCAGCGAGGTTCACTACGACGCTGCAACAGGGACTTTCGAGGAGACGCCTTTGCCTCCGCCGGGGAGGAGCAGCAGCCCCCCGCAGCAGCAGCAGCAGCAGCAGCAGGAGCGCGAGCGGTTGGCTGCTGCTGCTGCTGCTGCTGCTGCTGCTGCTGCTGCTGCTGGGGAGGTGTACGGCCCCGCGCGCAGCGGCTTCCGGCTGAAGCAAATAACGCCGCCCGTGGCCCACCGCAGCGGCATAAGTTCTTTTTTTTATTTTCATTCTCCGCACTCAGCTCCTTTTGTTCCTTTTTTAAATGCATGCAGAAGAGAAACTTTCACTCTTCCGAGACCCGCGGTGACAGCCTTGAAAATCGAAAACTTGGATTCTTACGTGGCGGCCCCTGCGCTGCAGCCCCCGGGGCCGAGCCAGCTGCCTGCGGCGTTGCTGCAGCAGCAGCAGCAGCAGCAGCAGCAGCTGCAGCAGGTGCAGCAGCAGCTGCAGCAGCAGCAGCAGCAGCGCCTCAAGGGCATCAGCCCCTCCGCCTTCTTGACCCGCCTCCCCGTCGAAGTCGGCATGTGTGTCATTGGCATGCGAGAAGACGTGGAGGACTTGGTGGAAAACTTGCGACAAATAATTTTTCGGAGAAAAAAGAAAAAAAAGACCAAGGGGGGGGCCCCCGACGGGGGCCCCCCCGGCGAGGCGGGGGCCCCCAGCGAGAGGGGGCCCCCGGGGGGGGCCCCCAGCGAGAGGGGGGCCCCGGGGGGGGCCCCCGGGGGGGCCCCCGGGGGGGCCCCCGGGGAGAGGGGGGCCCCTGGGGGGGCCCCCCTGGGGTCGTTTGAAAACCCCTGGGTGGCCTCTTTGTCCGTGAAGGGCCCCATTGCCGCTGTTGCTGGGGACTTGGTGTTGCCTGAGGACTTGGAAGTGGTGAACAAAAGTCAGTATTTGTGCACAATGAGTGCAAATTACTTTTTGAATTTGAAAGTGAAAATAGAACTAATAGAAGAGTTTGTGTTGCCGGAGTTTGGCTACGACAGTCTCAACAGAGACATTGACAAAGACGGCTTCTTCTACTTCGCCAGTTACTGCGCGCCAGTCCAGGCCTTTGGCTTCGAGGCCCACAGAGTCCCCGAGACCCTTTCTGCTGCTGCATCTCGGGGGGCCCATTCCCGGTCTTTGGCTTTTTATTCTGCTGCTTCTTACGCGGAGGCGCAGCAGCAAAGGTTTGGCAGGGCCAGGGAAGAAGACCCCGTTTTCAGGGACCTCGCCAAGTGCCTTCCCCTCGGGGGGGCCCCCGGGGGGCCCCCCAGGGGCCTCGTGGGGGCCCCCCCTGACGGGGGGCCCCCGGGGGCCCCCCGCCAGCCCCAGCAGGGGCCCCCCGGGGGGGCCCCCGCGGCGTCTGCGGCCCCGCAGGCGGCGCCCGCGGCGCCCGAAGAGGGGGGGGGGGCCCCTGGGGCCCCGGAGCCCCCTGGGCCTGCAGAGGGGACGGGGGCCCCCCGAGAGGGGGGCCCCCAAGGGGGGCCCCCCGAGGCAGGGGCCCCCCAAGGGGGGCCCCCCGAGGCAGGGGCCCCCCAAGGGGGGCCCCCCGAGGGAGGGGCCCCCCCGTTCCCGTATGAGAGTTTGGGAGAAGTTGTGACAATAGAAATTCACACTGACGGATCTGCAACTCCTCGAGAGGCCTTTCTAGAGGCCCTCGACAGAGTTAAAGGACTTGCTGTCTCAGTGCAAAAAGCTCTTTTGCAAAACTGCAAAAAGTCAAGAGATGGAAACGCAGAAGAAGAATTCGAAGACCCAGATATGTACAAAGACAAACACAGGTGGGGGAAGCAAACTCAGAAAAAAAACTCAGAAAAAAAAAGACTGAGACAAAAAGAGAAGAAAAAGACTGAGACAAAAAGAAGAAAAAGACTGAGACAAAAAGAAACAAACACAGAGAAAGAGACAGAGAAAGAAAGAGAAATAAATGGACATGAAGAAGATGTAGACTCAGGGACAGAGGCAGAGACAGAAAACAAAAAAAAATAATAAATAAAAAAATAAAAAGAGACAAACACAGAGTCCTTGTTTTCTTGTCCTTATTTTTTTCTTTTTCTGTCTCTGAAGAGGAAAGGAGAGACACTTAGAAGGGGGAAAGCCCCAAAGACTGCAGCGCATGCAGCAGCAGGCTGGGTTTGCTGCTGCGGGCTGTGGGGCCCCGGGGTTGCATGCATGCGTTTTCGCTGCTGCTGCTGCTGCTGCTGCTGCTGCTGCTGCTGCTGCTGCTGCTGCTGCGCTGCAGGTACATAGGAGTGCCCTGGAACCCTTACAAGGACTCTCTCGCAAGAACTATTGACCGCCACAAGACCTTTTTCAGAAATGACATTTTGCGGCAGTACAGCCCCGTCAAAGAGCAGCTCATGGCCCGCAGGGAGCTCTTCGGGGCCCCCAGGGGCCCCCCACCAGGCCAGCCCGCCCCCGCAGCTGCAGGGGCCCCCGGGGCCCCAGGAGCCCCAGGGGCCCCTGGAGCCCCAGGGGCCCCTGGAGCCCCAGGGGCCCCAGGAGCCCCCGGGGCCCCAGGGGCCCCCGGGGCCCCAGGGGGCCCAGGGGCCCCAGGGGCCCCTGCATTGGGGGCCCCTGGCGCCTGGGCGCCGCCGCCGGGGGCCCCCGCAGCGGCGGAGGGGGCCCCGTTAGGGGCCCCCGGCGAGTTGGAGGGGCCCCCCGGGGGGCCCCCGCTGCCGAGCGGGGAAGAACTGGAGCGGCTGCTGGACGAAGAAGAGCTGGAGGAAGAGCTGGTGCAGCGAAGTCCGACTTTGCGGATAGAAAGGGAAAAGGAATACCAAGCAACTCTGAAGTTGAAAGAAGATCTCGAAAGGGGAAAGTTGCTGCAAGAAAGAGGGGATGGAGAGGGCCTCCCGAAGTTCCCCATCAAACACAAGGGCCTCGAAGAACCCCCCGAGTGGGTCTTCGAGGACTTCATGGCCCAGCGAGTGCCCATCGGCTGGGTCACCGGCTTCACCGACGACTGAGTCCGCAGCTGCAGCAGCAGCTGCAGCAGCTGCTGCAGCAGCAGCTGCAGCAACAGCTGCAGCAGCTGCAGCAGCTGCTGCAGCAACAGCTGCAGCAGCTGCTGCAGCAACAGCTGCAGCAGGGCGGCCGGTGTTGCAGTGCAGCACGCAGCTGCAGCAGGCCTGCCCCTGCTGAAGTGCTGCGGGCCGGCCCGTGCTGCAGTACTGCAGCTGCCGCAGCTGCACGCGGCTGCAGCAAAAGTGCTGCAGCTGCTGCTTGCACCTGCGCGCTGCAGCTGCGCGCTGCAGCGCTTGCTGCAGCTGCTGCAGCGCATGCTGCAGCTGCTGCAGCGCATGCTGCAGCTACTGCAGCGCATGCTGCACCTGCTGCAGCGCATGCTGCAGCTGCTGCAGCGCATGCTGCAGCTGCTGCAGCGCATGCTGCACCTGACCCGACATTCGAAGCGTCCCTTTATAGTCACGAGGGCTGTAGGGTCTACTTCAGATAGTGGCAAAGATCAGCAGCAGCAGCAGCAGCTGCTGCTGCTGCTGCTGCTGTTGCTGCTGCGAAGGCCCCTCCTGGGTGTCTATCCTCTGCTCAGGTCCCGCTTTTTCTGGCTGGACATTTCCATGTCGAAGTCTTTTATCTTTTTTATTTTTTCAGGGGCTGTCTCCAAAGGCAATTGCCTCCTCAGCAATGCACAGGGGCCCTAACTAGAAAAGCCCCGCAGGCCAGCAGCAGCAGCAGCAGCAGCAGCAGCAGCAGCAGCAGCAGCAGCAGGTCTAACTAGACACTAGCTAAACCTACACGGAGCCAACAGCCCCCTCTGCTTCTTAATGACTCTCTGCTTCTTTTAATCCTCTTTTCATCTTTAAGACTCTTTGCTTCTTTAAGACTCTCTACCTGCAGCCTCCTCACACGTATCCAGTCTGTTGCTTTCTGGCACAAACACGGGCCCCGAGGGGCCCCCCGTGCTCCGGGGGGCCCCCCGGGGCCCTCCCGAGGGGCCCCCCGGGGGCCCCCAGAGCTCCGGGGGGCCCCCCGGGGCCCCCC
>NW_013652122.1:52500-77325 GCF_000499385.1 Eimeria necatrix
TGGGATTGTTTTGCAAAACACAACTTACTTTTTTTCCCCAAAAAATGAGCAAAAATGAGCAAAAAATGAGCAAAAATGAGCAAAAAATGAGCAAAAAAGGAGCAAAAATGAGCAAAAAATGAGCAAAAGGGGGCCAAAAAACGAACTCAACAGGCGCAAAAAACTTGCATGCAACTTGCATGCGTTTGGGGCTTTTCAGACTTTTACTGCATGCCAAAGACAGGAGAAGTTGTTGGAGAAATTAAATGAAATTAGTGGCTTTTTTGGATCAAAAAGATGGTTTTTAGAGCACAAGAAAGCCATTAAAAGAACTAAAACAGAAATAAAAGTTTGAAGTTTTGAAAACAAAAAAAACTGGGAAAAAAGAGGCCACAAAAAAGTTCATTTAGTTCAAAAGAATTAATCAAAAACCACTGCAGATTCCACTGAGACATTTAAAACACTAAAAGGCCACTTAAGAGATTTATTAAACTTTTAAGAAACAATAAAAGAATTAAACTCTAAAGAAGAAACTTAAGAGCCCCCAGAAGACACTCTAGCCTTTACAGGAAACACTGCGGAAGACTGCAGCAGCGCAGCACCTGCTGCAGCACCTGCTGCAGCACCTGCTGCAGCACTTGCTGCAGCACCTGCTGCAGCACCCGCTGCACCACCTACTGCAGCACCTGCTGCAGCACCTGCTGCAGCACCCGCTACACCACCTACTGCAGCACCCGCTGCAGCACCCGCTGCAGCACCCGCTGCAGCACCTGCTGCAGCACCTGCAGCAGCAGCAGCAGCAGCAGCAGCAGCAGCTCACCGACGCAGACCCTGCCAATGACTGCAGTGCCAGCGACTGAGGCCTGGACCACGGGAATGTGGGGCCCCAACTCAGCCTCTATGGCGGAGTAGAAGTGCTCGCTGCCGCCGGGGGCCACCAGGCAGTAAGAGTTGGTGAGTTTCGCGAAAACCCCCACTTCGTTCGAGGACTCGAAGTGCGTCCCTGCGACAAACCCTAAACCCTAAACCCTAAACCCTAAACCCTAAACCCTAAACCCTAGGCCCTAAGCCCTAGCCCTGCCCGCGCGGCCGCCCCGGACGCCCGCAGGCCCCAGGGGGGCCCCTCCGGCTCGCAGGTGACCCAGGTGGGGACTTGGGCTGCTGCAGGGCCCCCGCGGTACCCAAGGACACGCGGGGGGGGCCCCGGGGGCCCCTGGGGCCCCTCGGGGGCCCCCGGGGGCCCCCGGGGGCCCCCGGGGGCCCCTGAACTGCGGGGCCGCGTCAAGGGCCCTGCAAAAGCCCCCCGGTACCTCCTGCGGGCCCTCCAGCGTCTGCTTACGTATTGCCATCTTGTTGCTGCAGCAGGAGACAGACAGCAGCAGCAGGGAAAGCAAGATATGCAGCTGCTGCCGCAGCTAGCCAGCTCGAGGCAGCAGCAAGGCAGTGCAGGCTGCAGCGCGGGGCCGCGAGGGAGGGGCCGCCACTGAAGTGAGGGGCTGGGCCTACACTAAAGAAGAAGACGCAGCCCATGCAAAACGAAAAACAGTTCCAAATAAGAAAACGGGGCCGAAGGTCACGGTCGCGCTGCGCAGAAGCAGCAGCAGCAGCAGCAGCTGCAGCAGCAGCTGCAGCAGCAGTGGCAGCAGCGCGACTCTCGAGCTGCTGCCGCGCCTAGGCTGCCTTCACGCCTTTTTCGCGCAGCCAAGGCGACGCCAAAGTGAATTTAAAAGAAGTAAAAAAACTGGACAATTGAAGGAGTAGAAACAGCACAGGAAGAGCCGCAGGCAGCCCCCGCTCTGTGGGGTCCATGTGCAGGTTTCAGCAGCAGCAGCAGCAGCAGCAGCAGCTGCAGCAAAATGCTGGCCCCTGTTCTTTCATAAAATGAAGCCTACTAAATAATGAGGAGCAGAACTACGAAATTTAAAACGCATGCCGCAGCCAAACGCGGGCCAGCGAGCGACCAGATCAGCTGGGCCAGGCACACCGCAGCAGCAGCAGCAGCAGCAGCAGCAGCAGCAGCAGCCCACGTGTAATCCTTTAGATATTCAATAACACTGCAATTAAGTGTGCCGCAATATGCAGCTGCTAACCTGCAAAGGCTACAAAGAGCTGACACAAAGCCACAGTGAAGCAGCTGTGGCCGCCCCCCTCCAGCGCTACGAGTGCTGCTGGTTTTTATGTTGCTGCTGCTGCTGCTGCTGCTGCTCTAGCGGACATTGCTTTAGTGAGGAAAAAGTGTTCAGCAGCAACACAAGCAGCAGTAACAGCAACAGCAGCACCAGCAAGGGAGGATCACAGCAGCAAAGTGTTGTAAGAAAGCTCCTAGAAAAGAGTTAGAGGAAAAAAAGAAGAAAAAAGAAAGCAAGAGAGGCAGCGAGAAGACTGCCACTCTGCAGCGCGCCAGACTTTTGCTTCAGTTTTTAGTGCTGAAGGTTTAAAGTGTAAGGTTTAGATCATAACTGTAAGGTTTATATCATAAATAAAGTCTAAGGTTTAGATCATAAATAAAGTCTAAGGTTTAGATCATAAATAAAGTCTAAGGTTTATATCATAAGAAAACTGTAAGGTTTAGATCATTCGTAAACTGTAAGGTTTAGATCATAAGAAAACTGTAAGGTTTATATCCTAAGTAAAGTGTAAGGTTTATATCATAAGTAAACTGTAAGGTTTATATCCTAAGTAAAGTGTAAGCTTTAGATCATAAATAAAGTCTAAGGTTTAGATCATAAGTAAACTGTAAGGTTTAGATCATAAGAAAACTGTAAGGTTTAGATCATACGTAAACTGTAAGGTTTATATCCTAAGTAAAGTCTGAGGTTTATATCATAAGTAAAGTGTAAGGTTTATATCATAAGAAAACTGTAAGGTTTATATCCTAAGTAAAGTGTAAGGTTCAAATCACAAGTAGCACAAGATGGACTTTAATACCCAAAAAGTAAGTTTTAAACTGTAAGGTTTAGATCCTAAGTAAACTGTAAAGTTTAGACCATAAATAGCACAAGATGGACTCTAATGCCCAAAAGTCAAAATTTAAAGTCTAAGATTTATATCACAAGTAGCACAAAGTGGACTTTAATACCCAAAAGGTAAGATTTAAACTGTAAGGTTTAGATAATAAATAGCACAAGGTGGGACTCTAATACCCAAAAGTCAAAGTTTAAAGTGTAAGGTTTAGATAATAAATAGCACAAGGTGGACTTTAATACCCAAAAAGTAAGTTTTAAGCTGTAAGGTTTATATAATAAATAACACAAGATGGACTTTAATACCCAAAAGATAAGTTTTAAAGTGTAAGGTTTATATCATAAATAGCACAAGATGGACTCTAATGCCCAAAAGGTAAGTTTAAGGCCTCAGGCGCTAAAACTTGTTTTGCAATTAGTGCTTGTGGTCAGCATTTCTGGCCCAATTGAGAGTTATTGAAGTTGCCCTGCTAGTGGCAGACTTAGCAGCAGCAGCAGCAGCAGCAGCAGCAGCAGCAGCAGCAGCAAGAGAAGATAGCAGCAGCAAACCCCATATTGCAGCAGATATTTCTGTCTCACAGCTCCAGTGTGTGCCATCGAAGGGAACTCCTCGCAGCAGAACGTTCGAGCTGCTGCTGCAGAGTCCGCCAATGTCAAAATCGAAGAACAGCAGCAGCAGCAGCAGCAGCAGCAGCAGCAG
The DNA here is from genome assembly GCF_000499385.1 of Eimeria necatrix. NCBI lineage: Eukaryota > Apicomplexa > Conoidasida > Eucoccidiorida > Eimeriidae > Eimeria > Eimeria necatrix. Next base: position 56,143 of record NW_013652122.1, read on the forward strand.
CAGCAGATCTGCCACAGGAAGTGGGGCTTGCAATTGGGTTTTCTTTTCTTAAATGTGCCACGGATTATGGACAAACTGCAAAAAGCTTTCCTTCAATGTATACCAAATCGCTCGGAAAGCTGGGTTTGCTGCTCGTGCTGCTGCTGCTTTTGCTCGGGCTGCTGCTGCTGTTGCTTCTACAGCTCTGCTGCACGTGCACCGCAGCCTGCTGCAGCAGCTGCAGTTCGACTGCTGCGCCTGCTGCTTCTGCTGCAGCAGGTGCTTTGAGCATCCGCATCTGCTGCAGCAGTGGCGCAGTTCTGCTGCAGTTCTGCTGCAGCTCTGCAGCAGCGGCCATTGCCTTCACCTCTACGGCTTTCGCTGCACCTTCTGGTGGTTCTGTTGCCGCTGCTTACAGCAGCAGCAGCAGCAGCAGCAGCAGCAGCAGCAGCAGCAGCGCAGCAAAAGGCGGAAAAAAGGCGCAGCAAGCCGCCAGATTGGAAGCAAATGTTGTTTTATTCTTTTTGATTTTTTTCGAGAAGCTAAAAATCTTTTTTTCGCACTTTTGCAGCAAATGGCGCAGCAGCAAAATGGCCGGAACTCCCGAGTTGTCTGCAGCACTTTGGCTGCTGCTCATCTGCTGCTGGCCAGTTGCTGCGCCTCCGCCCGCTGCTGCTGCTGCTGCTATTTGTGTCTGCTGCTGCTGCTATTTGTGTCTGCTGCTGCTAACTTCATTTGACAATGACTGTGCAGACAAAAAATCTTTTTTCTAGAAAGCAAATGCAGCTGCTAGTAGTTTATAATACGTGCCTTTAAAAAAAAACACAAGTGCTGCTTCTGCGAAGTAATTGGCAGAAATAACTTTCTCAGCTTATGAACTTCGCAGCAAAAAAGGCCCCAGCAGTGGCCAGCTGGCTTTTTAGCTGGAGTCTAAAGGGGCTCTGGAGTGCCCCCAAAACACTCTCAAAGTGCCCAAGTTCGGGGCCCCACACTTCCATTCTGTGCAGCACTTAGTCGAAAAAACAACTCTGGTTTGCCCTCAGCAGATCTAAAAGGATGTTGGTTTATATACGCGCAGATGAAGAAGCATTTGAAAGTAAGGATCTGCAGTTTTGGCTGAGAGGAAAGTAATGTTAATTCAAGCTTGGGACTTCAAACTAAGTTGTTTCCAGTTTCTAGTTGTCGCTGAGCAGCTAATAGTGCAGTTGGGATGCTCTCTTATAGAGAAAATGCATTTTATACTTTTACTTCCGGGCTGCTCTTGAGTTAAAAAGCGGCCATCAGTCTTAGTCTAGTTTTTGCTGTTCCCAACTTCGTCTAAGTCCGGCTGGCTTCACAACAGTTGATAGAATCGAAAGACAAGGCTACCAAGAGGCTATAAATCAAAGAAATTGCTTTACAACTTCGGGCCTGCAGTACTGGGGCCCCAGAGTAAGTCTGGTGGCAGCATTTTCGAGGCCTCCAGTAGGTGGCACTCATCCCAAACTTCACAAACTACGACTTAGGAAAAACTGGCAAGGGGAAACGTTGAAGCAGCAGCATTTGCTGAAGCTTCAGCAGCAGCAGCACAAATTTTAGCAGCTGCAGCACTTTCACTTGCAGCAATCAAAGTACGTACACCTCAGCAACTTGTGCTGCTGAGGTGTACGTACACCGCACGCTGCCCGTGGCTGTTATCAGACAAACGTGAACTCCAAACAAAATTTTTATTTTTATTTATAATATTTACATCCAAAGTCCCCCTTTCCCTCCATTCTGCCTCCCTAGGGGCCCCCTGGGGGGCCCCAAGGGGCCCCCCAGGGGCCCCAAACGAGCAGGTGACCCTGGGCAATAGGCGGACTCAGCGTGTGCTTGGTGTCAAATTGTGCTAAAAACACTATTAAAAAACTGAAATAAAGATAATAAACAATTAAATACCATTTAAACAAATTAATTGACTTTCTAATATGATTTCCAGCACAGAGAGAGCCCCCTCCCGGTGCGGCTCGTCCCGGGAGCCCCCGGGGGCCCCGGGGGGCCCCAGGGGGCCTCCAGGCTGCTGCTGCTGTGTCTGCTGCTCGCTTGGGCTATATAGTGCTTTTTAGAGATTTCTTTTTTTTTAATTTGCATTTATAAAGGGCTGGGGGTTAAAAAAGGGAAAAAAGGGGAATTAAATGCAGTCTGGGAGAGGTTTTGCTGCTGCAGCAGGAGCTGCAGCTGTAGGAGAGGCCCTGCTGCTGCTGCAGGTACAGCGCGCCCCTTAAATCCTCAAGTGGGTTTAATTCGCATTTCTTTTTAATTTATTTATTCTTATTTTCTTTTTATGAGGCAGCAAATAAAAGACTCAGGGGAAGCGACGACATTAAAAAAGAAAAAACAGAAAGACAAAAAAACAAAAAAATAACAAAGATCTCAAGAGATAAGGAAAGACTAGAAGACGAATTCAGAAGCAAAAAGAGTTTTGAAAAAATAAAAAAATAAAAGGAAATAAAAGAAATAAAAGAAAAAATAAAAAGAGAAATAAAAGAAATAAAAGGAAAAATAAAAAGAGAAATAAAAAGAGATTAAAAACGGCGAAAGGGACAAATCAAAGAAAGGCAAAAAAGATAAAAAGAGAAAAAAGAGGAAAAGAGACAAAAAGGAATTGAAAGAAATAAAAAGAAATAAAAAGAGAAACTGAAAAAAGACGAAAGAGACAAAAAAGGAAAAAAGACAAAAGGAGAAAACAGCAAAAAGCAGGCTGCCAGCAGCAGCAGCAGCAGCAGCACACAGACACGGAGAAGAGGCATTCTCAAAATGTAGCAGCAGCAGCAGCACAGCAGCAGCAGCAGCAGCAGCAAAGGAGGGATAACAACAGCAGGAAGAGCAGTAAAGGAACAGCGGCACAGCAGCTGCAGCAGCAAGCCGCAGCAGTGCAGCAGCAGCAGCGCAGCAGCAGCAGCGCAGCATCATGCGCGCAGCAAGCGCCACAGGGACGTCGAAAAGCAGCAGCAAGACGGAGAGGCCCTCCGTGGTGCAGCAGCAAGGCAAGACTCCCTGAACAGCAGTGCAGCAGCAGCAGCAGCAGCAGCAGCAGCAGCAGCAGCAGCAGCAGCAAAATGGAAGCAATTGCAACACCAGCAGATGTTATGCGTCGCTTTCGGCTGCTGCAGCTGGCAAACAGCAGAGCCAGGAAGCAGCGGCTGCAGCTGGCGGAGCGGCGGCTGGGCTCGACGGGAGCAGCAGCAGCAGCAAAGCACGACAGTACAGCAGCAGCAGCAGCAGCAGCAGCAGCAAAGCACGACGCAGCAGCAGACCCAGCAGCAGACCTGCACACCGGCCAGAGGCCGCTGCTGCCAGCCAAAGCTACTTGGGGTATATCTCAGCAGCAAAGAGCTCTATTCTTAAGCCGCCGCAAGCAAGCCGGAGCTGCTGCTGCTGCTGCTGCTGCTGCTGCTGGGGACGGTGCTGCAGCTGCTGCAGCGGCTGCTCCTCCTTCGAAGAGCGCGCACTCGGCAACCGCCAGCAGCGCAGCAGCAGCAGCAGCAGCAGCAGAACGGCGCTCCCGCCGCATCTACCCCACAATCGTTGTGGAAGCAAGCAGCACTCCTGAAGAGTTACAAGAGCTTGAAGAGCAGCAGCAGCAGCAGCAGCAGCAGCACCTGCACCACCACCATCAGCGCACAGCCAACGGCAGCGGCAGCAGCAAAACACCCCAAGCAGAAGCAGCAGAGATCGAGCTGCTGCTGCAGCAGCTACCCTGGGTGCAGCAGCAGCAAGCCGCAAACGGAGACGCAGCAGACGCAGCAAATATACCAACAAGCGAAGACCCCGCGAACGCAGCAGCAGCAGCAGCAGGGGTGAAACGAGAAGCAGAAGCAGCAGCGGACGGCAGCCCAGCAGCAGACGCAGCAGCAGCAGGCGTGGCCGGCGGCTCCCCAGCAGCAGCAGCAGCAGCAGCAGCAGCAGATGAAATAGACCCCCTCGAGCAGCTGCCGCCGTCGCTGCTGGCACTTATAGAACTTCACTTCCGACGCGCAACAGTTGCTGCTGTTGAAGAAGACAAAAGAGCTTTAGAAATGGCCCGGCCTTTGTGGCTGCAGAAGCAGCTAGCAGCAGCAGCAGCAGCAGCAGCAGGGGCAGCAAGAGCAGCGGAACCCGCTGCAGACGCCGCAGCACAGCAGCCACACGGCTCCGCAGCTGCAGCAGCAGCAGCGCAGCGACCTCAAAGCCACCGCAGGGACGGAGAGCCCCACCAACTGCTGCAGCAGCAGCAGCAGCAGCAGCAGCGCCGCAGGCAGCAGGAGCAGCTAACTCTGAGGTCCAGCCAGCACTCCTGGTTCATCTGCACTCAGCAGCCCCAGCAGCAGCAGCACAGCGGCCAACAAGCAGCAGCAGCAGCAGCACCTGCAGCAGCAGCAATCCCCCGCCGCGCCATTGAGCGGCTCGTGCTGCTGTTCAAGAGAGACCTGCTGCCGCAGCAGCTGCCCTCAGCTCTTGCCCAAAGCAGCAGCAGCAGCAGCAAAGCAGCAGCAAACAGCTCGCAGCGCTTCGGAAGCAAACTCTTGACAAAAACTTAACCCTAGAGTTTCTCAAAACCCCAAAAACCCAAACCCTTTTAAACGAACCCTAGGGGCCCCCTTGGGGCCCCCTTGGGGCCCCCAATGACCCTTTAGGGGCCCCCCTGGGGCCCCCTTGCTGCTTGCTGCTGCAGCAGCAGCTGATGTATAGCGTGCAGCGGGAATAGTCTGAATCGAAAGGTCGCACTGGCAAAGAGCGCCCCAGCCATTGAACTAACAGGCAGCAGCAGCAGCAGCAGCAGTAGCAGCGCCCCGCTGGAGAGCAGCAGCTGCTGCTGCTGCTGCTGCGGCCGCCCCCTTGCCGGCCCCCTTCACAAGCTGCGGCCGCGGCGGCCGGTGCTGCTGCTGCTGCAGCGGCTGGCTCCGCCGGGAGACAGCGCTGCAGCGCAGCGCGCTGCTGCAGCAGCAGCAGCAGCAGCAGCAAGTTTCTGGTAGGAAGCTGACGCACTACGCGCCCCCGCGCTTGCAGGAAATGGCATCTCAGACCCTCCCCTCTGCTGCTGAGCTGCTGCGGGGCCCCACAGCCCCGCAGCGCCCCGTGCGTTGCAGAGAAAGCCGGGCTCCGCTGCACGCTGCTGCTGCTGCTGCTGCTGTTGCAGCTGCTGCAGTTGCTGCTGCTGCTGCAGCAGCAGCAGGGTTCAGGGAGAAGCAAAGGGAGAGAGGCAACCCAGACGTAAGCCCCATCCTGTTGGTGCTGCTGTATGTACACCGAGTGCATAAGCTCACGCCTGATACGCGGCGGGGAAGCAGCAGCAGCAGCAGCAGCAGTTCGCTGCTGCTGCTGCTGCTGCTCGCCGCCAATCGCTATACATTTTGTGCCGCTCAAACCCTGCTGCCACTAACGGTCTCAGGGCAGCTAGCTAGCTAGCTAGCTAGCTAGCTGAGAGCTGCGCACAAAACTGGATGAGCATAACTCCTAACCCTCGCGGCTTGCTGGCTCGGGGACTTTCCCCGTAGCTGAAAAGCTGCTGCTGCTGCTGCTGCTGCAGCAGCAGCAGCTGCTCAGTCCGTGCGCTACGACACACTCCGCCGGGTGCCTCGAGGCGTACGTACACCTGAAAACAAACGCGCGACGCAGCAACCAGCCACATGAACAGAGGAACAGCGCAGCAGCAGCTGCTGCAGCAACTGCAGCAGCAGCAACTGCAGCAGCAAATGATAAAAAGCAATTGCTGCTGTTGCCCACACAAATTGACATTGACGCTATGCAGCAAAACGCCCCGCCACCCGTGGGGCCCCAGTCGGTCTGCGGTGTCTTTTGAACTCGCCAAATTGCTGCTGCTAATTTGGCAAGCCTTCGATACACCGAAACACTGCAGCAGCAGCAGCAGCAAATGCTGCAGCAGCAGCAGCAAATGCTGCAGCAGCAGCAACAAATGTGTGCAGCAAAATGCAGAATTAGGCAGGTCAGAAAAGACGTGGGAAAAAGATCATCAGTAAGCAGATGATTGACAGATGAGAAATCATCACCTCGCCTTCAAGCCATTCAAACAATTAAAATGAAAATTAAAACAAATAAAAAGAATTAAAATAATTAAACACAATTTGAATAATAAAGAATTGAAAACGCATGCAGAACTTAAGAGGCGCTCAGTACTTCTTAGAGGAAATAAAAGTTCAACTTTTTGAATTCAGAAAAAAATGGATCATCCGCTGCTGCGCCGCTGCCACAAACATGAACGAAGGAAGGAAAGAAAATCAATTAAAGACGGAATAAAAAGAAAAATTGAAAATAAAATGATAAAAAGAATTATTATAAATGCAAAATAACTTAAAAAACGAATAAAAAGAGGCTCAGGGTTAAAAAGCTCGAGTTCCTTTACTCCCCAGCTTCTGGGCGTCGGGGTTGGATTCCTAAATGCATCACCGCGATCTCGAGTTAATTTCGAACAAAACTCGGAAATAAAAACAGTTTTGAAAACAGAAAACAAAAAATAAAAAGAATTTCAAATTAAAACCCTTTTTTCAGAAGGAAGGCAGCATTGATGGATGCATCATCAGTGAGCAGCACTGCGGCCGCAGCCACGCCATCGTTCTCATCCCCTGGGCTCTGGCGATGAAGAGAGACCAAAATCACCAATTCGCTGCATGCAGCCGCCAATTCGTCGAATTTAATGCATTTAAATGTTTAAATCAACATATAAAATTCACTTATTAGAAAAAAAGGAAAAGAAACCGCAGAAAAAGACCCGAAACCACTCGAAATGCAGAATGCTGTGGGGCGTCTGCAGCGCCCAAATGCAGCAGCAGCAAACACCTCAATAAGACATTAACTTGCCTCATTCAATTTTCCCTTTTCTTCATTTTTGAGAAAGCGAAAAGATCCACTTAAAGACGAGAAACGAAAAAATTAACTGCTGCTGCTTCTGCTGCTGCTGCTGCGGTGGCCGCTGCGCCCCAGCCGGCGCCACAGAGCAGCACTCCCAGCCAGCAGCCAAGCGAGCCCACAAAAGAATTAAAGTTTTTTTAATTTTTTAATTGGGATTTGTTGTTTTTCTGCCAGAGATTGGCAGAAAACAACAAATGCGAGGAGCCAGTAGCTGCTGCTGCTGCTGCTCCCAGCTGCCGCTGCTGCGCTGCTGCGCTGCTGCGGCGGGGAAGCGCGGTGAGCTGGGGCTGCAGCTGCGCGCCTTTCTGCATGCACGCGCTCCTTTTCACCGAGAAATGTTCCTAGTTTATTTTATTTTTAACTTTAACAATTAATTAAATACATTTAAGTGCTTTTCTGCACAGATATAAACAGCTAGAGGCCTCAGTGGGGCCCCTACCAGCAGAGCCTGCGGCCCGGGTGTCTGTGCATGTGTGCATTGCAGTGCGCTCTGCGAGTTGAAAACAAAAGAATAAGCATTCAGCAGCAAAAAATATAATTTTAAAACAAAAAATAAGAAAAAATAAAAATATAAGAAAACATTTTGCGATCTCGCGGGCCAAAGTCGTAGACAGCGGGAGTCTCGACGCCAGCAGCAGCAAATGGCAAGGTGCAGCACTGCCGCAGCACGGAGCTGAGCAGCAGCTGCTGCACTTCTGTCTTTTTTTCTATTTTGCTGCTTCCTGCTGCACTAGTGGGGCTCAGAAAGCTGCCAAAAGAGCCTCAAGATTAGAGTTTTAGTTTGCTGCGTCCTTTCCGCAAGAGGGGCTGCTGCGGGTAAAGCGAAAAGCCCATAGTTAAGATAAGATATAACGAGTGGTCCAGTGGTCCACTGGACCACTGGTCCAGTGCAGCTTGCAATCAGCTGCTGCGCTGGCCTTGTGAGTTTGCACTCTCACTTTGCTGCAGGCCTTTTTGGGCTTTTTGCTTCCTGGTCTTGTGGGTGTTCGGTAGCGAGTTTAGAGGCCAAGGGTTTATTCATTAGGGTTTAGGGTTTTGGCGTTTAGGTGTTTAAGCCCTAGGGTTTAGTGTTTAGAACTTAGGGCTTAGGAGGCTCTAGGGTTTAGGGTTTACTCTGGCTGCACTGCTGGGACATTGACTAGACAACCCTGGACTTAAGCTCTCACGCCTAGCTGCTGCTGCTGCTGCTGCAGCAGCTGCAGCAGCAGCAGCAGCAGCACCAGCAGGTGGTAGAGCACTATGGGAACGAACTGTTAGGGCCACTGCAGCAGTTGTGCCTCTCGTTTCTAAAAAGCCAAATGGAGCCAAAGCTCACTATTTAATATCCATTCTTGATTTAACAATTAATTTCATTTTATTTTATTAATTCTTTTTTGTTTTTGGTTTATATTAACATCAGTGCCCCAGAGGTTGTGCTGTCTGTACACCGCAGAACTCTTTACGCCTCATTTACATTTCAGTTTCTCAATTTTTCTTTTTTCTTTTTCCGTAGATATACTTTGCGTTTCTTTAAACATTTTGCATGAAAATGCATGCAAATACATGCAAATGCATGCAAATGCATGCAAATGCATGCAAATGCATGCAAATGCATGCAAATGCATGCAAATGCATCCAAATGCATGCAAATGCATCCAAATGCATGCAAATGGACTTATTTAAATATATCGTTCTCCGAAAAGTTCTGTATATACACTTCATCACTCACTTTTGCTGCCAGCCAACCTTGGGCCGTTGTGCATGCATAAATATATGTACTTATATATTTAAATATATGTTTAAATATATTTCTAAATATATGTTTTAATATATATTTAAATACATATTTAAATACATATTTAAATATATATTTAAATATATATTTAAATATATATTTAAATGCATTTGTGTACATATCATTTGTTATCTGAGGAAATGAGGCGTGTACGTACACTCCACCACACGCACATCTAGTTCAACTTTCTGTACTTGTGCACAAATGAAAAACTACACGCTGAAGATAAACATGAATAAATAATTACAAAATAAATAAATAAATAAATAAATGATAAATAATAAATAATGAATAAAAAATAATGAGTGTATGTACTCACGCGACACAGCACGAAGTGAGAAACTTGAACGATTTCGCTGCTTCCGGTGTCTGTACACCCCAATAAACAGTATTTATGAGACGAATTGTTTATTTTTAAGTTTATAAATAAATAATTATTTAAAAGATGTAAAACATAAATAGGTATGTATGGAAAGATGTTTCTGCGTCTCCAGTGACGCGTTTGTATATGGACAAAGATCAAATATATATTTTTAATTTGTAGATATTGCATTTATTGGAGTGCTGGTTACAGCTGAGGGTTTAGGGTTTAGGGTTTGGAGTCTAGGGCTCAGGGTTTAGGGTTTAGAGCTGGCTGGGCGCTGAGGTGTATGTACAGATCAAGTCAAGCGGAAGATTTCTATAGAAAAGTAATTTGCTGTTGTCCACCAAAAAAAGAAAATAAAGAACAAGACAGGACTCTTGAATGTCTCGAAAGCTGCTGCGCTATTTTGCTGCTGCTGCTGCAGCAGGTGCAAACCTGCACTCAAGGTCTTCTGCAGCAGTACGTACACCTGAAAGTTCTATCTATTGATGCATTCGTGCTTCTGTTGCTGCTGCAGCAGCATATGCACGCGTTGCCAGCAGCAGCAGCAACAGCAGCAGGTGCTGCTGCGATGGCAACGGGGAGCAGCAGCTGCAGCACTAGCTGCAGAAGCAATATGACGAAGCAGCAGGAGCAGTTGTCCGTGAATCTGCTGTTGCTGTTGCTGCTGCTGCTGCTGTTGTTGCTGCTCCAGCTGCAGCAGCTGTCTCTGTTGCAGCAAGGTCGCTTGCTCGGCAACCACTACACCGACGGTAACAAACCCTCCCGGCAGCACGAACAGCAGTCTCACCTGCTGCTGCTGCTGCTGCTGCTGCTGCTGCTGCTGCTGCTGCTGCTGCTGCTGCTACGTGGCTGGGAGGGGTTTAAGAAACGCTGTGAGACAAGTTGTGTCATCTTCGCTGCCCAGCTTTTTGGCCCTGCGCAGCAGCTTGTAGCTCAAGAGAGACAAGGCCGAAGCAGAAGGAACTAGCAGCGAGTGGGGCACATCAGCAGCAGCAGCAGCAGCAGCAGCAGCAGCAGCAGGCGGCACGCCTGCAGCAGCAAGCCCTGCTGCACACACTCTGCCGCTGCCGTTGCTGCTGCTGCTGCAGCTGGGTTTACCGCTCGTCTGCTGCTGCGTCCCGGGCCTTCCCGCCGCGCCGCGGGCCCCCGTTTCCCGCTGCTGCTGCTGCTGCTGCTGCAGCCGCTGCTGCTGCTGGTGGTGCAGCAGCGCGGCGTTGCGGAGGGGCCCCCAGACCGCGGGGACCTGCAGCAAGCAGCAAGCCAGCTCGTGGGGCCCCACAGAATCCCACAGCCCGTCGGAAGCCAGCAGCAGCAGGCCGGGGCAGCAAATGGGCAAGTAGGCCACCTCGGGGTGTACAGACACCGCACCTGCTGGCAGCAAATCCTTCACGTCGAAGTCCCCAAAAGATCTCGAGGGCTCCAAAACTCCCCCGAGCCTCCCCCCCTCAATTGCTGCTGCTAGCTGCTGCAGCCGCTGCTGCTCCCAAGCAGCACTGGCCCGCAGGTCCCTGCTCAGCCACTGGAAGCTCAGCGCCAGCCCGCTCCCGCCCCTGCTGCTGCTGTTGCTGCGCTGCTGCTGCTGCTGCTGCTGCGCGCGCGGGCTCGCCGCCGAGCTCGGGCCCGCGCTGCAGCGCAGCGGGAAGCTCGGGCTGCTGCTGCTGTTGCTCGCGCCCCTCCCGCTGCTGCTGCTGCTGCTGCTGCCCGGGACACGGATACTGCCCTGCGCGCCGGCTGCAGCGGAGCTGCTGCTGCTGCTGCTGCAGGCGGCATTTCTAGCAGGGCCGGGTGATGCAGGCGCATGCAACGGCACCTCGCAGAAGCTGTTGCTGCTGCTGCTGCCGCTGCTGCTGCTGCTGCCGCTGCTGTTGTTGGCAGGTGAGAAGGAGCCGCTGCGACTGCTGCACTCCGCGCAGCCGCTGCGGCAGCCGCTGCGGCTGCCGCTGCAGCAGCCGATGATGCTGCTGCTGCTGCTGCTGCTGCGCCGGAGCGCGGCTCTCGACTTCGAAGTCTGCGGAATAGAAGAGACAAGACACTGAGAGCGACAAGAGGAGTCGAGCTCGAGCAGGAGCTGCTCACACGGCTGCTGCTCCCACGTTACTGCAGCAGCAGCAGCAGCTGCTGCTGCTGCTGCTGTTTCTGTTTCCGTTGCTACATTTGGAGATGCTGCAGCAGGGCTCCTTTCCCCTGAACGCCTCAGAGCAGCACGCAGATAAAGAGAAGAGCTGCAGACAGCCCTCGTGACCTCTTTCTGTCCCTGGCGATTTCTGCTGCTGCTGCTGCTGCTGCTGTTGCTGCTGTTGCTGCTATTGCTGCTATTGCTGCTACATAGAGTGTTGGGGTTGCATCCAGACACAGAAGCAGCTCTTCCCTGCCTTGTGCTGTTGCTGCTGCTCTCGTCAGTGCGCTGCAACATTTGCTGCTCTTTGCTGCTCACCGTTCTCGCTCGGCTGGTCCCCTCGCTGCTGCAGCTGCTGCTGCTGCTGCTGCTGCCCCTCAGCAGCAACTTTGAGAGTCACAAAGACGCAGCGGCAATCCCCTAAATTGAATACAAAGAGATGAGGGCCCTGCAGCAAGGCGCTGATGGCGCAGCAGCCGCTGGTGCAGGGCAAGTTGGTCCGCTGTTCTATTACCTTGCACCGCTGCCTGTCAGCAAACAGCAGCAGCAGCAGCAGCAGCAGCAGCAGCAGCTGAACGGGTGCGAAGGGTAGTGCACGCGGGCGCTGCAGCGGAAGGGAGTATTTGAGCGGGCGCGGCGCAGGACAGCCGCTTGCTGCTGCGGCGGTAGCAGCAGCAGCAGCGGCAGCAGCACCACAGCAGCAGCAGCACGGGGAAGCAGCAGCAGCGGCGCCCGTTTACCTGAACAGGTTGTCTAGAGCAGCAAAGGCAGCAACAGCAGCAGCAGCAACTTCGTGCTGCTGCCCCGCTGCTATGTGTCGAGGCAAACGGGAAGCTGCCAGCAGCGGCAAAGCCTGAGCAGCAAATTCAGCAGCAACATCAGAGTCATGGCCATCGAAGACGCTTAAGAGAAAGCTGCGGGGCGAGCACCGCACTGACCGCTGCTGCTGCTGCTGCTGCTGCTGCTGCTGCTGCTGCTGCTGTTGCTGCTGCTGTTGCTGCTCTTTTGGTGGAGGCTGCTGGTCCTGCTGCTCTTCCGGCTGCCGCTGCTGCTGCCGCCCCTCTGCCTGCTGCTGCTGCTGTAGTTGCTGCTGCAGTTGCTGCTGCTGTTGCTGCTGCCGTTGTGGCTGCTGCTGCTCGTCTGGCTGAGGCTGCTGCCCTGCTGCGCCTGATCCTGCTGCTGAAGAGCCCTTTGGTAAGCTTTGCTGCCGCAAGTCACCATCAGCTGCTGCTAAAGCTGCAGCATCGCCAGCAGCAGGGGCAGCAGCAGCAGCAGAAGCAGCAGCAGCAGCAGCTGGAGCAACGGACAGCCCACTGCTGCAAGTACAAGACACAGAAATTCCCCATCCCTCACACGGAGCAGCAGCATACGAAAGTCTCCGCAGCTGCTGCTGCTGGTGCTGCAGGTCCTTATGCTCTCCTTCAACAAGAGCCGCTAGTGCCTTCCCAATGGGCATGGCATCCTGTTCTGCTGCTGCTGCTGTTGCTGCTGCTGGTGCTGCTGCTGCTGCTCTAGCTCCTGGTGCTGCCGTCACTTTGACGGAGTCTACGGACCGTGGAGGTGCAGCAAATGTGCTAGAGGTACGTGGAAGCTCTTGTTGCTGCTGCTGCTGTTGCTGTTGCTGCTGTTGCTGCTGTTGCTGCTGCTGCTGCTGCTCAACAGGGTCCAAGGCAAAATATGCTGTATTAGCTCCGGGGCGGCGGAGACACATTTTGGGAGGTCCAACAGAGCCACCTTCATCATCAGCAGCAAGTGTTGCTGCTTCTATTGCTGCTGCATGTGCTGCTGCTGTCGGTTCGGCGTTTCCTGCTGCAGCACGAGCAGCAGAAAGCGGCGGCAGCGCGAAGGCGTGCTTGACAGCAGCAGCAGCAGCAGCAGCAGGATCTCGTTCGCTGCAAGTCCAGTGAGGGGAAGAAAGACAAGAGGCAGGCTCTGAAGGTACAGAGAGTGGAGAGCTGCTGTCGCTGACACACCAGTCGCGCTGCAGCAGCAGCAGCTGCTGCTGCTGCTGCTCTTGCTGCTGCTGCTGCTGCTGCTCCGGTTGCTGCTGCTGGCTCATCTTTGCGGGCGGCAGCAAAGGTGAAAGCTCTAAAGACACCATCCTGCTGGTGCTGGTGCTGCTATTGCTGTTGCTATTGCTGCTGCTGCTGCTGCTGCTGCTGCTGCTGCTGGGCTCTGCCCATGGCGTGAATGAAGGAGACGGGGCTAGTGTGTCGCCTTTAGGGGTGCTTTGCCTATGTAAGTTGGGGCTGCTGCAAAAGAAGCCGCGGCTGCTGCTGCTCGTGCTGCTGCTGCTCGTGCTGCTGCTGCTCGTGCTGCTGCTCACTACAGGCCAGCAAGCAATCGACAGCCTGTCTTCGTTAAGATGAGCCGCCCCTCGTTTGCTGCTGCTGCCGTGCACGACGATGACGCAGCTGCAGTTTGCTGCTGCTGTGCTATGGCTGACATTTGCCTGTGCGTTGCTGCTGCTGTCAGGTGCTCCCGCTTGGCTGCTGCTGCTGCTGCTGTTGCTGCTGCTGCTCTCAGTGCAGCTGTTGCACTTGTTGCTGCCGCAGCCGCAGCCGGCCTCCGGCTTCCCCTGCAATTCGTGGGCGCCCATCCACCTCCCGTCTTGGGTTTGCTGCTGCTGCATTTCCAAGTGCAGCAAACATTGAACTGACGCTGCCCCTGCTGCTGCAGCTGCTGCCGAAGGCTCGGACAGCAACACACCTGGCTGGAGGCAAGGAACAGCCCTTGGAAAGTCTCGCCTGAGTTTATGCTGCTGCTGCTACAGCGCAGCTCACTCTGCTGGCTCCCCTGCAGCAAACCGTGTGCTGTTGCTGTTGCTGCGCCTCGCTATGCTGACACCGGCGGTGCTGCTGCTGCTGCCTCTGCCGTTTTCCATTTAAAGCCTTCAGCAGCACATTGAGTCATTTCTGCCTCAATCTGAGTCAAGAAATGCAGAAGAGGGTCAGTTAGGACACCCCAACACCAGAAGCAGACGTGGCTGCACTCTTCACGGTGAGCAGCAGCAGCAGCAGCAGCAGCAGCGGCGGCAGCAAAAGCAGCAGCGACAAAGCCAACGAACCTGAAATAATAAGTCTATATTGTGTAGTTCATGCGGAAATGGACTCCTGCCACGATTTTTGCTGCTGCGGCTCCTCTGCTGCTGCTGCTGCGGCTCGACCGCCACACGAGCCGGCGGTCAAGCAGCAACGCTTGCCAGCTGCGTTGCTGCTACTGCTCCTATTGTTGCAGTTGCTGCATCTTTTGAGTATTAAGCTTTTTAGTTTTGGCGGCAAATAATTCAACAAATTTGCTGCGAGAGAAGCAGCAGCTGCAGCAGCGAAGACATTGCAGCGAAGTATCGCTCCGCCGCGGCTCCCACCAGCCCCGTGGGCACGGTCCCCTAGCAGCAGCAGCAACGACTGCAGCAGCAGCAGCTGAAATCGCTTAAATTGCTGCTACATGAGTCGTGCGCTACTTGGGTAGTTTGTGTGGCCTGCAACATGAGCAACAGCAGCGGCGACGAGCAAGGCAGACAAACCCAAGACAGCAGCAGCAGCAGCAGCAGCAGCAGGGTTCGTAGCGGCAACAGTCGCGGCGCGGAACCAGTGCATCTTATTGACTAGACAGATTGTGTCTGCTCACTGAAATAACCAGCAGAAATACCACCACCACCGTCAACAGCAGCAGCAGCAGCAGCAGCAGCAGCAGCGGCGATGGCTGGCCCACTGGTGAGGCAGTAGCCCTGCGGAGCCCCTCTGCACAAGCACTCAGCTGCAAGTGCTGCAGCAGCAACGGCCTTAATTAGCAGCAAATATTATTCGATGACACAGAGGGAAATAACAACGGCGAGACGATAGCAGGCACTGCTGCTCCTCCGGCAGGAGGTGGTGCAGCAGCAGGCAGCAGCACACAGCAGCAGCAGCAAACAGCAGCAGGCAGCAGCACACAGCAGCAGGCAGTTGTAGGCCACAGCAGCCAGCAGCGAGTAGCAGCTCACTGCAGCACGCAGCGACACACGGCAGCAAGCAGCAGCGCACAGCGGCAAGTAGGAAAGAGCAGCAAGCCGCAGCACACAGCAGCAAGCAGCAGCACACAGCAACAGGCAATAGAGGGCAGCAGCAAACAGCAGCAGACTTCAGCAAATATAAGCACACAGCAGCAGCAGCTAGAACACAGCAGCAGGCAGCGCACAGCGTCAGCAGACTCTCTACATCATTTCTTGCTGCAGCAAGCAGCAGCAGTTGCTGCCCCAGCAGCAGCAGGCAGCAGGAGCAGCGGCAGCAGGAGCAGCAGCAGCAATGGGCAATGTCTCTTTTCAAGGGCCTTATAAACCGTGGGATGTTCCCACGTTCTGGGGAAAGCAGCACATATGACTTTGTCTCTTTTCCCCAGCAAATTGTTATTCCGTTGCTGCACAGCAGCAGCAGCAGCAGCAGCAGCAGCGGGGGCAAGGCCAAGGGCATATCTGCGGTTCTTTTTCCGGTGAAAGAGCAGCACCAGCTGCTGCAGGTGCTAGCCACGCAGCGCTCGCTGCTGAAGCTGCTCAGCAGCAAACTGCCGGGGGAGCAGCAGCAGCAGCAGCAACAGCGGCAGCAGCAGCACCGGCAAAGACGCCAGCAAAAGCCCCATGACGGGCAGCAGCAGCCGCAGCAACACCAAGGTGCAGACCCGCAGCAGCAGGAGCTCGACCAGCAGGAGGAGCTGCAGCAGCGAAAACGGCAGCAGCAGCAGCAGCAGCAGGAACTGGTAAATGCCCTGGTGGATGAGGCGCTGCAGCAGCTCTACTATGTGCAAAGTGAAGCAGCAGAAAGGCTGCGGAGGCAGCTCAACCAAGACACAGACTGGAGCGGTTACTGCTGCAGCAGCAGCTGCTGCTGCTGCTGCGTGCTTGTCTCGGGGCAGAAACCAGTAGAAGAAAAGGGGTGCTGCACTTGCTCTCACTGTGCGCCCCCAGCAGCAGCAGCAGCAGCTGCTGCTGCTGCAGCATCAGCACAACCAGACTCTAGCGGCAAACGGGAGAGCAGCAATGCAGTGAGCGACGCCCCCGCCGCTGCCGCTGCAGCAGCAGCAGCAGCAGCAGCGGAGGCGCCACCAGCTGCCTCTTTTTCGGGTGCTGCTGCTTCCCCGGTGCTGCTGCGGACGGCCCGTGCTGCTCTCGGGTCGCTGCGGTCAGCAGCAGCAGCAGCTTGCTGCCCCTTTCTTCTTATTTATGCCCATGGCAATGGCAGCGACCTAAGAGATGTGCTGCCGCTGCTGCAGCAGACACAAAGCAAAACAGGTGCTGCAGTCTTGGCCTTCGACTACCCTGGATATGGCCTTTCCCAAGGTTTGCTGCTGCTGCTGTTGTTGCATCTTTTGCTTGTTGCTGCTGCTGCTTGTATTGTGAATGCCGGCTTGTCGCTGCAGCTACTGCTGCCGCTTTGCTGCTGCTGCCGTTTTGCTGCTGCTGCCGTTTTGCCACTGCTGCCGTTTTGCTGCTGCTGCTGCTGCATGGAAGTGGCTGAAGAGGGGCTTGCGCAGCAGCAGCGAACAGCAGCAAAAGCAGCAGCAAGAGCAGCAACAACGCGTCTGGGGTTTGCGCGCAGGAAGAGCCAGTGAAGAGTCTGTTGATATTTGCCTGCAGTCAGTGCTGTCATTTGTGCTGCTGCACTTGCGGTGGCCAGCAGCAAGAGTTGTTTTGTGGGGCTGCAGCATCGGGGCAGGGCCTGTGACTCGTGCTGCTGCAGCATTTAGTGCTGCTTTTCGGCAGCAGCAAAAGCACCAGCATGCGCGCTGCAGCAGGCTGCAGCGCCAACTGCTCCAAATTGCACACAAGCGGCAGCAGCAGCAGCAGCAGCAGCAGCAGCAACACAGCGAGCATCATGGCTGCGAACTGCTGCGGCCCTGTCTTTTTTTTCCCATTCTCGGCAGCAACTTATGCGCATCTTCAGCAGCAGCAGCAGCAGCAACAGCAGCAGCCATCGTGCCGCCCAGCACCGCGACCCCTGAGGCTGTAGTTGCTGCGCAGGTAGCTGCAGCAGCAATGACGAATTGTTCGGGGGCCTGGCGCACGACCAGCAGCAGCAGCAGCAGCAGCAGCAGCAGCGGCAGGTGCTGGAGCGGGGGCGGCTCCGTGAATTTGTACAATCTGGGGGGCATCGTGTTGCAGTGTCCGTACACCTCGATTCGCGCAGCAGCAAAAAGTTTTGTTCCAGCAGCAGCAGCATCTCTTGTGGTGCCGCGGAGTGTTTGGCCAGTTGCTGCTGACCTCAGCAGCCCCAACTTCTGCTGCAGCTGCCTCTTCCTGCATGGGAAGCAAGACGAGCTGTTTTGCTGGGAGCAGACATGGGAAATGCAGCAGCAGCTGCAGCAGCACCTGGAACGGATACAAAACAGCGCAACCAGCAGCAGCAGCAGCAGCAGCAGCAGCCGCAGCAGCAGCAGCAACAGCTGCGGCACTTACGACGACTTGACCCAGCCACATGCGTCTTACAATGGCAGAAGAGGCAGCAGGCAGCGGTGCAGCAGCAACTGCAGCGACAGAGGTAGTGGCAGCAGCTGCAGTCTTCCTGTTTTCAACGCAGCCCCAAGCAGCAGCAGCAGCAGCAGCAGCAACAGTTGCAGCTACATGGACAATTCTGAATATTCCCCCTACTTCTGTCTTGGCTGGTACCCACCTGCTGCTTCTCATTGTGTCTTTGATTGGGGCAGAGATCTGCTGCTGCCAATCTCGGCCTTCTTAAAGAAGGCGCATGCAGGTCTGCTGCTGCAGCTTGCTGCTGCACTTGTGCCGCTGCTGCAGTTACACGGAGACGACACCGCAGCTGCAGCAGCTGCAGCAGAAGCAGCAGCTCCGGGAGACTGGTGTAGCACCGCCCTTCTGCTGCTTCCCGACAGAGACAGGTTGCTGCTGCTGCAAGAGACGCTTCTTGGCGACTCTGCTGCTGCAGTTTCAGCAGCAACCGCAGCAGCAGCGCAGGCGAAGACAGAAACAGCAGCAACAGGAAGAGCTGCTTGCGGCTATTTGTCTCAGTGCCTGCGGAGTGCAGCACTGAGCAGCACTTCGTTTGTGCTGTTTGCTTCCGACGCATTTGCTGCTGCCTGGACGGAGGCCGTGAACTATCACTGCCCACTCCTTGAGCAGCAGCAGCAGGAGCAGCAGCAGCAGCAACAGCAGCAGCAATATGTTGGGAAGAGCGAGCCTCAGGGTGCCGCTCGCAGCAGCCAACGGCAAAATCTGAAGAGGCGGCTTCCGCTGCTGCTGCAGCAGCATGTCGACACTTGGGGTTTACCAGCAGCAGCAGCAGCTTCGGCTGCTGCGAGGCAGCAGCTGCTGCTGATTGGTGCTGCGCTGCGTCTGTTCGCTCCTCACCAGCTTTCCGGCCTTCAAATCCAGCAGCAACTTTTGGAGCGCTGCCCGCTGCAGCAACAGCAGCACACAGCAGCAGCAGCAGCAGCGGCACCGCTGCTGCGTGTCACTCCGCTTTTGTCTGCTGCAGCACAGTATCTGATGGCAGAGTCTTCTGTGAGCCCCCTGAGTCCTGCTGCAGCAACTGAATTCAGCAGCAGCGGCTGCACGTCAGCAGCAGCAGCAGCAGCAGGAGGCTGGCTGCAAGAGGGCACCAGCCAGGGGCCACTCTCTGCGGGGTCAGAGACGGAAGAAGAGACAGACACAGATGAAGGGGATGAAGCAGCAGCAGCAGCAGCAAATGTTGTTTTGCCTGGAGACATGCTGCATGGCCTGCCGTGCAGCAGCAGCAGAGGCAGCAGCAACAGGTGCTCGCATGCCCTCTCGTTTCACCAGCACGAAGTGAGGTGGCTGCAGCGGCAGCAGCTGCAGCAGATGCTACATCGACAGCAGCAGCACCAAATGTTGCAGCGGCTGCAGCTGCAGCAAATGGCACAGCGGCGGCACCACCATCAGGTACATCAGCATGTGCTGCATCAGGAGCAGCAGCAGCAGCAGCAGCAGCAGCACCTGCTGCGGCGCATGCAAACTGCCTACCCGCTGCCTCCCCCAGTCCCACATAATTGGATTTACGGGTCCCCATATGCATCATTTGCAGAGAGGCGGCGACTTGCTATGGAAGCAGCAGCAGCAGCGTCCAGTGCCGCCGCTGCTGCTGCTGCTGCAGCTGCTGCAGCGGCGTCGCTGCCTCTGTTCGGGTCCGTGGATGGGCTCATGCGCCTCGTCAGCGACCGCTTTGTAGAGTTCCTGTCGCTGGTGCTGCAGACTGCGGTGCAGCGAGGCCTCGTAGAGGAAATGAGGGAGCTGCTGCTGCAGCAGCAGCAGCAGCAGCAGCAGCCGTATTCCCGGCAACAGCAGCAGCAGGCAGACGTCATGCTGCCTCAAATACTTGGCTTTATTAAGAGGCTTTATGCTGTTTTGCAGCCCTCGCTAACTCTTGAGGCCCTCTTCGTGAGAGAGTCGAGGCAGCAGTCGCAGCAACAGCAACCCGAGCAGCAGCAGCAGCAGCAGCACAAAGAGCCTTCTGCGGCGAAATATGTTCTTAACAGCATTTTTGTCTGTGGCATTCGGCTGTGCCTTATTGACATCGCCTCGCTACCCTCGCACAGCAGCAGGTACAGCAGCAGCTGCAGCAACGGCAGCAGCAGCAGCAGAGGCGAGGTCTCATCTAGCAGCAACACGGTAAACAGCAGCGGAAAACAAGATGCTGCGCCTATTGGAGGGGTACTATATGCTGAGGCCGTACCTCTAGCTGCTGCTGCTTGTGCTGCTGCTTCGGCGCGGCCCCGCCTTTTTCAAACCAGCAGTAACAGCAGCAGCAGCAGCGGAGGCGAAGGCTCCACAGGGACTCCTGAGACGCTGCTGCTGCCGCTGTTTGCTGCTCCGATGCCAAGCATGCAGCTGGCAGCTCGGTGGCTGTTGGGGTGTCTGTTCAACTCTGCAGCAGATGAGCCCAAGTCCAACAGCAGCCCGTGCTCTGCGCTGCAGCTGCAGCAGCTGCAGCAGCAGGAGCAACTGCAGCAGGAAGTGGCGAACGAGTTTGCTGCTGAGCACGTAAAGGACCTCAAAAGCCTCTCCAACCTGCCAAACTTTGCTGCGCTTGCGGCGCTGCGCCCAGCTTCTCTCGGCCAGCTGCTGCCGCTGCACGGAAACTGCATGCATTCAGCAGCAGCGGCAGCAGCAGCAGCAGCTGCTGCTGCTGCTGTTCCTGCGACGTCCGCACACGCAAACTGCAGCTTTTTTCCCTTTGGGTGGGATCAACTGCTGCTGCTCCTCTTTGGCTGCCGCCCGCCACAGCATGTCCGGCTGCTCTTTGGGGGCAGTATGCAACTGCAGCAGCAGCGGCAGCAGCAGCAACTGCCCAGGTTGTTTGCTCTTCAGGCAAGTGAAGCAGCTGCAGCAGCAGCAATGCGAGGCCGAATCGTGTCGAATGTGTCTCAGCACAATGCTTCAGCAGGCTTGAAGTTACCGGGGGAGTTTAGTCACTTGCTGGGCCTGCAGCAAGCAGCAGCAGCGGCTGCTGCTGCTGCAGCATCGCATCTTATGCACTGCAGCACGCAGCTGATGATACCCCTTTCTGCCCCAGCAGACCCAGCCTTTTTCCCTGCTGCTGCAGCAAATGCTTCTACAGAAGCGGCGCGTCATGCTTCGCGCGTATCAGATGTAGCTGCTGCTTTTAATCGGGCCGAAGCAGCAGCTGCTGCAGCAGCTGCTGCATCTGCTGCCTGCAGCAGCAGGAAGACGCCGCAGCCACAAGGCGACCTCGCTGTCACTGGGACTCCGCGGGAGCCAAGCTCATTAGCAGCAGGAGCTGCCTGTGCGGCAGCAGCAGCAGCTGCTGCGGACTCGACTGCAGCAGCAGCTGCTGCAGCAGCTGGTGATGCTGCGGAGCCCACAGGGGCTCCTGCTGGCCCAGCCGAAGGTGCTGAGGTGCATTCGATTCCTGCTGCAAAGCCCGCAGCAGCAACAGCAGAAGCAGCAGCTGAAGCGAACCCCTCAACACCTGCCACAGAACAAGACCCGAATCGAGGTTGCAGCATTCCGGCTGTGGGCGCCGAACAGCAGCAGCAGCAGAAGCAGCAGCAGCAGCAGCAGCAGCAGCAGCAGCAGCAGCAGCGGCAGCAGCAGCAGCAGCAGCAGCAGCA
>NW_013652123.1:0-7951 GCF_000499385.1 Eimeria necatrix
AGTTGGGGGGGTTTTGGGGGGGGTTGGGGGCGGGAAAAGGCGAAATTTGGATTTAAAATTGAAAATGGAGCGGAAAAAAGGGTCTAAGGAGCTCTGGGGAGTTCGGAAAAGTCCCAAACGAGAAAACCCACCTTGCAGATGAGCATCTTGGCGATGGTGTCCTCCATCGCGCTCAGCCGCGGCTTCGCCTCCGCCATTTTCGAACTTCTTTCTTTCCAATTTCTTTTTTTCCCAAACCACAAAAGAGAGGTTTAAACCCTCGACAACAAACCACTGCCCCCACGCAGCAGCCCCCGCAGCAGCAGCAGCAGCAGCAGCCGCAGCCACAGCAGCAGCAGCAGCAGCAGCAGCAGCTGCAGCTGCAGCTGCAGCAGCAGCAGCAGCAGCGGGAGCGGTCGGAAGGGCTCTTCGCTTTAGAGGGTTTGTTTTGTTTTTAATTTAAATTAAATCAAATCCTTCTTCGAAATAAATCCAAAGTCCGGCCTAATCGCCAAACCGCGCAGCAGCAGCAGCAGCAGCAGCAGCAGCAGCAGCAGCAGCAGCAGCAGCAGCAGCAGCAGCAGCAGAACAGCAGCAGCAGCGTATTTTCGAGCTTTTGCGTAACCGTATCTCTAGCTTGTAGCCCATTTGAAATCGGAACGCGCGGCCGCGCACCCCAAACCCCAAACCCTAAACCCTAAACCCTAAACCCTAGAATGCACGGACACCCCAGCTGCATGCAGCCGCTTTGGGGCTTTGCTGCTGCTGCTGCTCCGGGCAGCAGCAGCAGCAGCAGCAGCAGCAGCAGCACTAAAGAGAAAAAGAAAGTTAATTGAACTTAACTCCAATTAGCGTTTCTTTCTGACTCAGGGATCTTCTGGTGTACGTACACCTCACAGCAGCAGCAGCAGCAGCAGGGGCCCTTTCTTTCTCTTTTCCGGCCGCAGCCAGCCTAAACCCTAAACCCTAAACCCTAAACCCTAAACCCTAAACCCTCAACTCTGAGAGGTCTCCGCGCTGCTGCGCAGCGGCGCCGGGGTGGGCCTGTGCCCCAGCGCTGAGCCCCAAACCCTAAACCCTAAACCCTAAACCCTAAACCCTCGAAGATGAAGAGGAGCCGCAGGCGTACAGACACCCCGTTCGGGGAGGGACAGTCTCCTTTCGATGCCGAGTCTCTTTACAGAGACGCCAGCGACAAAAAGGTATAAACCCTAAACCCTAAACCCTAAACCCTAAACCCTAGTTTCAAGGTCTCGAGATTTCCGCGAAACCCTAATTTAGGGTTTGGGGTCTGTGTGCGGCTGCTGCCTCTGGGGCCCTCTCACCGCAATTTTGTCCCTTCTTTTCCTTTTTTTCCCTTTTTCTTTTTGTTTCTTTTAACACTCTTTATTTTATTTATTTTATTTTATTTTATTTATTTTATTTTATTTATTTTATTTATTTTATTTATTTTATTTATTTTATTTTATTTATTTAATTATTTATTTTAATTTCCTGAAAGTTCTTTTAAATCCCTTCAAACCCTTTCCCCTTAAACCCTTTCAACGCTCCTAAACCCTCCGACCAATTTAATAAATTTAAACACCAATCAAACCAATTTAATTAATTTAACTAATTTAATTAAATTAAATTAAATTAATTAAATTAATTTAATTAAATTAAATTAAATTAAATTAATTAATTTAATTAATTAATTAATTAATTATTTGCAGGCCCTGGAGAGTTTAAATGAGTTTCAAAGAGAAGCCGAGTTGGCCCGCCGCTACGAAGAGTTTGCGCGGCAGCGGCAAAGAGAAGAACTTTTGAAGAATGAAAGGGACAGAAGAGACGGTAAACAACTGTCTCCTTTTCCCTTTTTGCGCCACTTCGAAACCCTTTTTCGGGGTTTTCTAAACCCCTTTTCAGGGTTTTCCAAGCCCTTTTAACGTCCCTTTAAATGAACCCTTTGGGGGCTTTTTAAACCCCTTTTCAGAGCAAACCCTTTCCGAGCACTTTTAAACCCTTTTTAAGGGTTTTTTAAACCCTCTTTTAAACCCCTTTTGGGGGTGCTTTTATCCCCCTTTTAGTGCCGTTTTAAACCCTTTTTAGAGCACTTTTAAACACTTCTTAAGGCTGCTTTTTAAAGCCCTTTTGTCTCCTTTTTAGGGTTTTTTGTTCCCTTCTAAACCCTTTTTGGGGCCCCTTTTGTCCCCTTTTTGGGTCCTTTTTTTGTACCCTTTTGTCCCC
The DNA here is from genome assembly GCF_000499385.1 of Eimeria necatrix. Lineage (NCBI taxonomy): Eukaryota > Apicomplexa > Conoidasida > Eucoccidiorida > Eimeriidae > Eimeria > Eimeria necatrix. The sequence goes on from NW_013652123.1 coordinate 2,206, forward strand.
TTTTTGTCCCCTTTTTGGGGCCCCTTTTGTCTCTTTCTGGGGCCTCCTTTCAGGTTTTTCTTCTGTCTCCTTTTGTCTCCTTTTATCTTTTTTAATCTTTTTCTTTTCCTTTTTTGTTTCATTTTTTGTCTCCTTATTTGTCTCCTTTTGTCCCCTTATTTGTCTCCTTTTGTCCCCTTCTGTCTCCTTTTTTCTTTCCGTCTCCCCCACAGCATCTCGTGGATTTAGGGTTTAGGGTTTAGGGTTCAAGTTCTAGGGTTTAGGGTTTAGGGTTTAGGGTTTAGGGTTTGGGTGTTTCAGGCCGGCTGGAGGCTCTCTCTGACATCCGGGCGCGGCGGGCGCGGATGAAGCAGCTGCAGAGCAAGGCCTCGGACACCAGCTGTAAACCCTAAACCCTAAACCCTAAACCCTAAACCCTAAACCCTAAACCGTGAAGGCGAGCTGTTGTTGCAGACGCGTCGCGAGTGCAGGCCTCTCTTTGAGGGTTTAGGGTCTGCCATGAGCAGTGGGCCTTCAAGGTGCAGGAAGAGCTAGGGTTTAGGGTTTAGGGTTTAGGGTTTAGGGTTTAGGGTTTAGGGTTTAGGGTTTGTGCAGCGAACGCGTCGAGCGAAGAGGGGGAAATTGTGTGCCGGGAGAACAGCGAAATGGAACTGAGTGCTGACGAGGGGGGGTCCCCTGCTGCTGAGCCAGCAGCAGCAGCAGCAGCAGCAGCAGCAGCAGCAGCAGCAGCAGCAGCAGCAGCAAAGCCCGCGGGCAGCCAGGCGGAGAGCCGGGCGGTCTCCAAGAAAAGGCCCACCGTAAGCCGCGACAGTCTTAGCGCCCCGAGCCAAGGGTTTAGGGTTTGGGGTCTAGGGTTTAGGGTTTAGGGTTTAGGGTTTAGCGCTTAGGGCTCAGGGTTTAGGGTTAGGAACTAGCGCGCCAGCCGCGCCCCAAACCGCAAACCCCAAACCCTAAACCCTAAACCCTAAACCCTCGCCCGCAGGCCCGCGCGGAGGAGGGCGAGGGGACTTTATTTGCTGAAGAGCGTTTGGACTTCGAGGACTTTTCTCGATCTTCTTCTCGCCGTCTCTTTTCCAAACTGTCTCTGTCTCTTCTCAACCGCGCCAAACTGTCTCTTTCGCGTCTCCTTTTGATTCTCGAGCACCCCATGAAACAGAATTACCTTTTGGGTTCCATAGTCAAAGTGGCGCCTCCGGGGGGGGCCCCCCGGGCGCGCCGCCCGCGGGCTTTCCGGGGGGCCCCCGCGGGGGCCCTGGGGCCGGGGGGCCCCTCGGCGTGCCCGCAGGCTTGGGGGGGCCCCTCGCGGGGGCCCCCGGCCCGGGGGGCCCCCCGGGGGGCCCCGGGGGGGCCCCCCCGCCCCGCGGGGAAGCTGTGGTTTGCCAAGTTGTGGGGCTGAAGAAGTGTGGGGTGTACAGTGTACGTGTGGGGGGGACAGTGCGGGGGTGTACGTACACCCTGGTGCTGCGAGCGACGCCGCGAGCGAGCGCCAAGTATGACCGTGAGTTCCCTCGAGGGTTTAGGGTTTAGGGTTTAGGGTTTAGGGTTTGGGGTTTGGGGTTTAGGGTTTGGGGTTTGGGCTGTGCGGGCTTGGATTTGGTTGTCTGGGGCGTAATATGAGGGCTGCGGACTTGGTGCTTTCTGCTTCGTGTTTCGCGATTCGCGTCGCGGGTTTGGGGCCTAGGGTTTAGGGTTTAGGGTTTAGGGTTTAGGGTTTAGGGTTTAGGGTTTGCGGGCAGGGGAGTTTCGAGTCAGCGAGCTGCTGGAGGGCCCCGTGACGGAAAAGGAATTAAACAGTTGGGTCAAAAAGCTGCAGCAGTTCGACACTGTCGAAGACGTCGCCAAACAACTCCGCCAAAAGGCCCAGCAGCTCGAGAAGGTACTTACCTGCAGCTAGCTAGCTAGCTAGCTAGCTAGCTAGCTAGCTAGCTAGCTAGCTAGCTGGCTAGCTGGGTAGCTTGCTGGGTAGCTAGCCGGGCAGCTAGCTGGGTAGGTAGCTTCGTAGGTATCTTGCTGGCTGACTAGCGACGTAGCAACCTAGACACACGGCTAGCTAGCTAGCTAGCTAGCTAGCTAGCTAGCTAGCTAGCTAGCTAGCTAGCTAGCTAGCTAGCTAGCCAGCTAGCCAGCTAGCTAGTCAGCTAGCTAGCCAGCTAGCTAGCTAGCCAGCTTGCCTTGCAGGTAGCGCCCGAGCTAGCGACGCAGCCAGCCAGCCAAGGAGCTAGCCAGCAGCTAGCCCGCCCGCCAGCCAGCTAGCTAGCTAGCTAGCTAGCTAGCTAGCTAGCTAGCCAGCTAGCTAGCTAGCTAGCTGCGTGTGTGGGCAGTTCACGTTTACGGACGAAGACGTGGAGGAGATTCTGGAGGCGCGTCAGCAGCGGGGCGAGGTGTCTGTACACCGGAGAGGCGCGCTGCTGAAGGAAGTGGCGGCGCTGAAGCATCAAATAAATTCCATTTTGGAAAGTTTGGGATCTTTTCGAACTTGCAGCAGCAGGAGACAGGAGTTGAAGGAGACTCTGAGTTTGCTGCTGCAGCAAAAGGAGACAGCGGAGGCTGCGCTGCTGCGCGAGCGCGTCAGCAGGCCCGCTGTCTCCTTCCCCGCTGCTGCAGCGCGGGAAGCAGACAGGGCCAGGGCCAACAGACTTGCTGCTGCAGCACACAAACCTGCTGCTGCTGCTGCTGCTGCTGCTGCTGCTCCCCTCCACCGACCGCCGGACCTCCCGGGTCCGCTGCTGCGAAGCGAAGCCGCTGCTGCTGCTGCTGCTGCTGCTGCTGCTGCTGCTGCTGCCCGAGAGGCAGCAGCAGCACCAAGCCTGCGCCCCTCACTGTAGCCACTGCAGCAACAGCAGCAGCAGCAGCAGCAGCAGCAGCAGCAGGTCTTTTGTGTGTTTTGTGCTTCAGCTGCTGCTGCTGGCGGCTCTGCTGCTGCCTTTTTAGCTGCTGCTCTTGGCTCGACGCAGCAGCAGCAGCAGGCCCTCGTGACTCCTTACCTCGAGGTGCCCCACACCGTCTCCTTTTGTCTCCTTTTGTCTCCTTTTATTTATTTTGTCTCTTTTTGTTTATTTTTGTCTCTTTTTGTTTATTTTTGTCTCTTTTTGTTTGTTTTTATTTCTCTTTTGTTTATTTTGTGTCTCCTTTTGTTTGCTTTTGTCTCTTTTTGTTTATTTTGTGTCTCCTTTTGCCCCTTTTACTTCTCGGCCCCTTTCTTGTTTTTGTCTCCCTTTGTCTCTTTTAAAAATAAGTCCTTTCAGTTGTGGCCCTGCGGCTCTGTCCCCCTCCGCCCTGGGAGTGTGGGGTGTGGGGTGTACGTACACCTGCGGGGTGTACGTACACCTGCGGGGTGTACGTACACCTGCGGGGTGTACGTACAGCTGTGGGGTGTGGGGTGTACGTACAGCTGCGGGGGCGGGGCGCGGAGCTGGCTGCGCGCATGCAAGTGTCTCCTTTTGCTGCTGTCTCCGCGCCCTTGTTGATTCCGGACACAAGTCCCGTGCAGCTGCCTGCGGATTGTCTCTGCATATCTCTCGAGGAGTACAAGAGACAAGTGGCCCAGCTAGCCAGCATGCAGCTAGCTGGCTAGCCAGCAGCTAGTCGCTGGCTAGCCAAACAGCTAGCTGGCTAGCCAGCAGCTAGTCGCTGGCCAGCCAGACAGCTAGCTGGCCAGCCCAGCAGCGAGCTAGCTGCCCAATAGCTAGCTAGCCAGCTAGCCAACTTGCTAGCTAGCTAGCTAGCTAGCTAGCTAGTTAGCTGGCTGACTGGATAGCTAGCTAGTCGACTAGCTAGCTAGCTAGCTGGCCAGCTAGCTAGCTAGCTAGCTCGCTGGCTAGTGGCGCAGAAAGGAGACAGAAAAGAAACAAAAGGGGACAGTTCCCGAGCCAAGTGTCTCCTTGCTAGTCTCGGCTAGCTGTTTATTTATTTTCTTTTTTTGTAAAGAGACACTTTCCTTTTTAATCTTTTTTCTTTTGGTCTTTGCATCTTCGCGTCTTTATTTCTTCAGATTTGTATCTTTTACTTCTTTTAATTCACTTTAGTTTTTAAAATCTTTTTTGTTTAGAGTGTTGCAAATTACTTTTTGTGCAAAAGTGAATAATAATTTAACTTAATTTTATATTTTTCTTTTAAATGGTTTAAAATGGACTTTTTGCATTTTATATTTGCATTAAACGCGCTTTTGTGAATTCCGCGAAAAGTCGGAAAAAACAAATACGTAGTTGGGGTGTATGTACAGGTGCGGGCCTTTCTGCGCCTTTCAGGTGTATGTACACCGAGCTCTTTCAGTTTTGTTTATTATAAAAAGATTAAAAGTTTGTTTAATGCGCATTTTAAAATATAAACTTTTAAATATATAAATTATATATATCTAGATTTACTTATATGTCCAAAGACTTTTTTTATGTAGGACATGCATGCATATGTGTTTAAACTTATCAAACATATGCATATATATATATAAATATATTAGTATAAATCCTAGTAAATGAGTTTTATCATTAGTTTATTATTTATATATATATATAAACTTATATAACATATATATATAGAATAAATCTTATTTAGTGGAGTTTACCATTTGTCACTTGTTTTAAAGAGAATAATAAACAAATAATTATTCTTTATTTCCCATTCTTTTGCGTAGAGCGCATGCACGCGGTGTCTGTACACCAGGCAGCTGGCGCCGCCGCTTTTCAAGAGAAGTATTTGAAGTTGTGCATGCGTTTTTGCATGCATTAGTAATCCCCAAAAGGCCCACAAGTGGGGAATTATATTTGAGAAAAGTTTCTGGCTAGCTGGAGCTAGCCAAGCATGGCTGTAGCTAGCTAGAGATGACTTTAGCTAGCTGCAGCTAGCTAGAAGCAGCTATGGCTAGCTGCAGCTAGCTACGGGTGGCTGTGGCCGGCTGCAGCTAGCTAGAGATAGCTGTGGCTAGCTGCAGCTAGCTAAGAGTGGCCGTGGCTAGCTGCAGGTAGCTGGAGATGGCTCTGGCTACGTGCAGCTAGCTGCATCTAGCTAAGAGTGGCTGTGGCTAGCTGCGGCTAGCTAGGGATGACAGTGGCTAGCTGCAGACCTGGGTGTCTGTGGCTCTGTCCCCATTTCTTTCGTATCTTCTGTCTCTGCTGCTGCTGCTGCTGCTGCTGCTGCTGCTGCTGCTGCTGCTGCTGCTGCTGCTGCTGCTGCTGCTCATTCTCTGTCTCTTTTGTCTCCTTTGCCCGTCTGCCTCCGGCGAAGCTGAGCACTAGACACCAAACCCTAAACCCTAAACCCTAAACCCTAAGCCCTGAAGCGTAGAGAAGGCGCAGAGGGCCGGGCGAGCGGCCACTTGCGAATAAAAGAAGAAACAAGGAAATAAATAATTAAATAAACAAAAAATAAATAAATAAAATGCATTTTAAATGGCCAAGTCGAGGGCAAAGGAGGCAGACGCGCAGCAGGCCGAGGTGTCTGTCCACCTCGAGCCCGTGAGCGAGCGGGCGAAGAGCGGCGCCGTTTTTGCGCATTTTGGCGGCAAAAAAGCCGAAATAAACAAAAAAAAGAAATAAATAATTAAATAATTTAATTATTTTGACATTTTAAACCCCTAAAGTCCCCAAAAGACCCTTTTTTAGCCCCAGGGGGCCAGAGGTCACCGAGTGTCCGCCGGCTGACCAGCGGGCTGGCGAGCTGTCTGTACACCCCAAGACGCGAGGGAAACCGGACTCTTTTCGCTCCGTCTTTAATTATTTAAAATAAAAAAACAAATTTAATTTACAAAAGC
>NW_013652124.1:0-7972 GCF_000499385.1 Eimeria necatrix
CTGCTGCTGCTGCTGCTGCTGCTGCTGCTGCTGCTGCTTAGGGGGGGCGAAGGCGCGGGGAAAACCACAGTGAGCGAAATGAGTTTGGGGGAATTCATTTTGGAGTATCGGCAAAGAGCAAAAGTGAAGTCCGACGAACTCGCCTGGACCCTTTGTGCTGCTGTTTGCGACGAAGACCTCGCCAGCCGCCTGCTGCTCGCGGTCCGCTGCTGCTGCTGCTGCTGCTGCTGCTGCTGCTGCTGCTGCTGCTGCTGCTGCTGCTGCTGCTGCTGCTGCTGTTGGCGCTGTTGGTGGTGCTGCTGCTGTTGGTGCTGGGGCTGCTGCTGTTGGTGCTGGGGCTGCTGCGGAGAGGCTCTGCTGCTGCGGACAGAAACTGCTGCCGCCGCTGCTGCTGCTGCTGCTGCTGCTGCTGCTAGGAAGCCCTGCTGCTGCAGCGAAAGCCTGCTGCTGCAGCGAGAAAAGCTGATGCAGAACTCCTGCAGCAGCAGCAGTGCTGCAGCAGCAATGCACTTTCGTTATGCAGGCTGTAGTGCTGTGCGTGTAGTCAGCCCAAAAGAAGCCAGCAGCTAAAAACCCTAAACCCTAAACCCTAAACCCTAAACCCTTTCTAGGGTTTCACACATTTCCCTCAGTTAAAGCCCTACCCACTCCACACCACACAAATCGTCTCCCTTTACCCCCCCATCCATCGCCGCCGCTGCTGCTGCTGCTGCTGCTGCTGCCGCTGCTGCTGCTGCTGCTGCTGCTGCTGCTGCTGCTGCTGCAGCTGCTGCAGAGCATGAAGAAGGCGGTGGAGAGGCACTCGGGCAGCGCGACTTTTCGCAGAGTCGAATTTTTGGCTTCTTTGGGGGCTTTTGTGGAACACAGAGTTTGGCTGCAGGTGGAGTTTCACTGGGGGGGCAAGAGTTTGCTGCTGCAGCAGCAGCAGCAGCAGCAGCAGCACGCGCACCACCCGCAGCAGCACCTGCAGCAGCAGCAACGCAGCCTCTTCTTCACCCTCGCAGACCACTTCACTTGGGCTGCTTGAATTCATTTTTATTTATTTTTATTTTCATTTCTTTTTTTTATTTTTATTTTCAACTTTTCAAGTTTCAGCTCCCCGCACTTCGGCTTCGGGTGTACGTACACTGCAGACTGTGGGCAAAAACCAGCAAAGAAAGCTACCGCTGCTGCTGCTGCTACTGCTACTGCTGCTGCTCCGCTACTGCTGCTGCTGCTGCTGCTGCTGCTGCTGCTGTTTGGGAGGTGTTTTGCAGCGGCTGCAGCAGGTGAGAGTCCGTGGCGAGCTGAAGAAGCAGCAGCCTGCGAGTCTTTAGAAAAGCTGCTGCAGCCGTCGCGCTGCTGCCGCGCATGCAAAGTGCATGCGCGTGTGCATGCAGCGCATGCATGCAGCGCATGCATGCAGCGCATGCATGCGGCGCGTGCATACAGCGCATGCATGCAGCGCATGCATGCAGCGCATGCATGCAGCGCATGCATGCGGCGCGTGCATGCATGCAGCGCGCGCATGCGTGGGGCTGCGCATGCAGCGCATGCAGCGCATGCAGGCGCGCGGCAGCGCATGCAGCGCGCGCATGCATGCGGCTGCGCATGCAAAGTCTGCGCAGCCACGGGAGGCGCTCGCAGCCAACGGGCAGCAGCAGCCGCTGCAGCGCAGCGCAGCAGCAGCCGCTGCAGCGCAGCAGCAGCCGCTGCAGCGCAGCAGCAGCCGCTGCAGCGCAGCAGCAGCCGCCGCAGCGCAGCAGCAGCCGCTGCAGCGCAGCGCAGCAGCTGCAGCGCAGCAGCTGCAGCGCAGCAGCAGCCACTGCAGCGCAGCAGCAGCCACTGCAGCGCAGCAGCAGCTGCTGCAGCGCAGCAGCAGCCGCAGCCGCTGCAGCGCAGCACAGCAGCAGCCGCTGCAGCGCAGCAGCAGCAGCTGCGTGCTGCCGAATTCAAAATGTCAGTTGGCCTTGGCCTGCATGAGCTCCGTCTGGTCGGCGGCCTTGGCCGAGCGCGCGGCCAGCGGCGCCGGCGAAGGCGTGCTGCGGTAAAAGCGCGAAATGTAAACGAAAAACAAAACCACGAGAATAAAAATGGAAAAGTTGATCAAAAAGTTGCGCAAATAAACGTAGCTTTCGCCGTGGGCGGGGGGCCGCGCGTCCGCCGTTTCTTCTGCAGCGCACAAACAAGCCCAACTTGAACGGGCCCGATCTTCCGCTTTCCGGGGCGATCTTGGAAAAAAAAAATATATTTTGCTGCGCAAAATTGCTGCTGCTGCTCGCAAGTCGAATATGGAAGCCAAACTCGAACAAAACTTACGGACGTCTTGCATTCCGCTGCCCGCGCGGAGCTGGCCGAGCCCCTCGTCGAGGCCGCGAACCTGCGACGCACACTGCGGGAAAACTCCGCGAAATTCGGATTTTCTTCTCCACTTAACTTTCAAAACGAACTTTTAATTCAACTGAAGTGAAGCGACTTCTTGGAAGGGCCGGATCGGCCGGGTTTCCGGATCTGTGCAAGTTGCGGCGTTCAGGTGTATAGGCAGCTCCGCGCCGCGCGCGCGAACCTGCAAAATGTGGTTCATCACAACTGCTGTTCTAGCTCCGGCAACCAGGATGCGTTTTTTGATGATTTCGAAGAAGAGAAACTCCGAAGTTCTGTCCAGCACATACACATTTGGCTCGTTCTTCTTCTTCGTCATGCGACTCAGCAGCGGGTAGATCTGCGCAGCAGCAGCAGCAGCAACGCAGCAGCAGCAGCTGCCCGCAGCTCTTCTGCTGCGAACCGGAAGCCCCCGGCGACGCGAACTGCAGCACTGCAGCAGCAACTGCGAAAATCATCAACTCGGGACTTTTAAATTCTGAAAAATAAAAAAAAAATAAATCTTTTCAACTCCCCACTTCTGCGCAAAGCAGAGCTCGGTTCTCCCGCGCCCAAGACAAAAAATAAGTTTCTTTCCGCGCAGCAAATACTGTCTTCTCTTCTTCGTAAAAGGACTTCACCGAATTCACGTGCGTCCAACCTGCGCGCCCACGCGCAGCAGCAGCAGCAGCAGCAGCAGCAACAGCAGCAGCAGCAGCAACAGCAGCAGCAGCAGCAGGAGCGGCAGCACGCGGAGCTCTCAGTAACTGAGCACAGCTCTGCTGCTTCCCCCAGGCGGCCCCTAGGCGCCGCGCGCCCCGCCCTAGCCAGCCCCCTTAGGGTTTAGGGTTTAGGGTTTAGGGTTTAGGGTTTGGCGGCGCACCCGAGTACCAGAAGGTCTGCCTCTCGCCCATAATCTTCTTCACGAAAGCGCCTTCTATGAACTCGTACAAATTGCTGCGCCGCTTTTCCCGCGAGCCGTCTCCTGCTTCGTATTCCACTGAGACACACACACAAACACCCTGCTGCTGCTGCTGCTGCTGCTGCTGCTGCTGCTGCTGCTGAGGCTGCTGCTGCTGCTGCAGCAGCAGCGACGGAAGCCCGCCGACTGGAGGCGTCAGCAGCAGTGCACGCCCGCGAACGACACTTGCTGCTGCTGCATGCATGCATGCATGCATGCACGCATGCATGCTGCTGCTGCATGCATGCATGCATGCATGCATGCATGCATGCATGCGGCGGGGTGTATGTACACCGCACCGAAAATGGTCCTGCCGAAATCGTCTTCCGAAGAGCCCCAGTGGAGGGGCTGGTGCATATCTCCAATGAGATTAATTACATATTTCACCTGAGCAGCAAAATAAAATAAAATGCTGCTGCTGCTGCTGCTGCTGCTGCTGCTGCTGCTGCTGCTGCTGCTGCTGCTGCTGCGTGTTCAGCCGTGAACGCCTCATCTGCTGCTGCTGCTGCTTCCTGCTTTTGCGCGCTGGACGCAGCTGCAGCAGCGCGTGTGCTGCAGCAGCACTTGTGCTGCAGCAGCAGCAGCTGCAACTCGGCAATTAACTCAACTTGAACTTTTGAATTTAATTTCACTTTTAATTTAATTTTAAATTTAATTTAATTTTAAATTTAATTTAATCTTAAATTTAATTTTAATTTTAATTCGACTCACTGCGTCTGCGTCTGTCGTTTCGATGCCGTGGGGAAAAACAAACTTGTCCGTGCGTATCACAGGATCAGCTGCAGCAGCAACAGCAGCAGCAGCAGCAGCGGGTCAGCCAGCAGCTGCAACAACAGCAGCAGCAGCAGCAGCAGCCGCAGCAGCAAGAGCAGCAGCAGCCGCAGCAGCAAGAGCAGCAGCGCCGCCGCTCCGGCAGCCCGCAGCTTGGAGTGTATGTACAGCTGCTCAGCGCTCGCCCCCAGGCCTCGGCGCAGACAAACCCCCCAGCAGCAGCAGCAGCAGCAGCAGCAGCAGCAGCAGCAGCAGCAGCAGCAGCAGCAGCAGCAGCAGCAGAGCCAGAGCAGCAGCAGCAGCAGCAGCAGCAGCAGCAGCAGCAGCAGCAGCAGCAGCAGCAGCAGCAGCAGCAGAGCAGCAGCAGCAGCAGCAGCAGCAGCAGCAGCAGCAGCAGCAGCAGCAGCAGCAGCAGCAGCAGCAGCAGCAGCATCCGCAGCAGCAGCAGCAGCAGCAGCATTCGCAGCAGCAGCAGCAGCAGCAGACCTGGGTCCCTGGGTTCCTGGTTTTTCTCCGGGGCCGTGAGTCTGTAGAAGAAGTAGGTGAGGGCCTCCAGCAGGCAGCCATCTGCTGCTGCGCTGCTGCTGCTGCAGAGGCTGCGCTGAATCTCCGTATTTGCTGCTGTCGGCGGCGGCGAAGGACAAGTTTGCTGCCGCTGGAAGTGCAGCGGCGCAGTCAGCGGGTACTTCTCTGTCACGCGGTGCGCCCAGCCTGCAGCAGCAGCAGCAGCAGCAGCAGCAGCAGCAGGTAGGTAGAAGCAGCAGCAGGTGGAGCAGCAGCAGGTGGAGCAGCAGCAGGTGGCAGCAGCAGGTGAAGCGGCAGCAGCAGCGGGTAGAGCAGCAGCAGCAGCGGGTAGAGCAGCAGCAGCAGCGGTTAGAGCAGCAGCAGCAGCACGTCAACTGGCAGCAGCAGCAGCTAGAGCTGCAGCAACAGCAGGTGCAGCAGCAGCAGCAGCGGGTGAAGCAGCAGCAACAGGAGATAAAGCCGCAGCACACGCTCCGAGGCTGAAGGAGCAGCAACAGCAGCAGCAGCAAAAACAGCAAGTACACAGACAGCAGCAGCAGCAGAAGCTGCAGCAGATATCATAAAGGCAGAAGCAGCAGCAGCAGCAGCAGCAGCAGCAGCAGCAACTCCCACCGGACACATCTGCTACGTCCTTCCCGTTGAGCAACCGGCGGAGCGCTTGGTTCGCTTGCATTGTCAGACCTGCGGGGCACTCAAACCCTAAACCCTAAACCCTAAACCCTAAACCCTAAACCCTAAACCCTAAACCCTAAACCCTAAACCCGCCAAGGTAGCAAAGTGGGTGGGGCTCGAAGGGGAAAGTTTAAAAAAGAAAAACGAAAAAGGAGGACAAGACACGAGCATTCGGGTGTACGTACACCCGGCGGGCCTGCTGCTGCAGCACGCCGCCGGGATTGCTGCTGCTGCTGCTGCTGCTGCTGCTGCTGCTGCTGCACTGCAGCAGGACACGCGTGGGGTGAACGCACACTACCTGATAGGGCTGTCATTGAGATGGCTTCGTGTGCGGGGGCCTCAAAGGCCGCGGCGTTTTGCTGCTGCTGCTGCAGCAGCAGCAGCAGCAGCACCAGAGCGGCGCTGCTGCTGCTGCGCGCGCGAGAGGCAGCAGCCATCTTCTTCTGTGCAAATGGCGGAGCGAAGGAAGCAGCAGCAGCAGCAGCAGCAGCAGCAGCAGCAGCTTCTTCGGTTGTTGCTGCTTCTCGAGGCCTCTTTGCTGCTTCTGCTGCAGCTATTTCGCGAGTTGCTGCAGCCGCAGTCCCTGCTGCAGCGGCTAAATCAAGTGTGTCTTTGACTCGCCGCCGCTGCTGCTGCTGCTGCTGCTGCTGCTGCTGCTGCGGAAGCTGCTGCAGCTGCAGTGCCCTCGCCCGCCTTCGACACGAAAAAAAAGACAAAGCAGCTGACAGCAGGTGTACATACACCCAAATTTCATACACCCGAATTCAGGAAATCCACGCCGCGAACCGAGGCTGCTGCTGCTGCTGCTGCTGCTGCTGCTGCTGCTGCACGCCCCCGCGAACGACTGCAGTCGTTGAAGGCCAGAAACCAAACCCTAAACCCTAAACCCTAAACCCTAAAGGCTCAGTCAACAGTACTTCCATTTTCAAAATGAAACTGCTGCAGTGCTGCGACACTTTCTGTCCCGTCTTGCTGCTGTTTCGTTGGAGCAGCAGCAGCAAGAGCAGCAGCCAGCCCTCTGCGGAGCAGCAGCTGCAGTCGTTCCCACTGCAGCAGCAGCAGCAGCAGCAGCAGCAGTGGCTTCTGCAGCTACATAAATACTTTTGGCTTCTTCAGCAGTTAAGAGGAGTCTCACCTGCTGCCTCGGCAGTCCTTGCTGCCTCGAGTTGCTGCAGCTGCTGCAGCTGCTGCAGCAGCAGCGCCTGTGCTGCAGCAGCAGCAGCCGAGTCCCGCTTTTTCGCTCCACTTGCTACACAAGCCGAAGCAGCAGCAGCAGCGTCTTTGCTGCTGCTGCAGCAGCTAACAGCAGCCCTGCAGCGCCAAAATCGGAAGCAAAGAGGCCTCGCTCGATCCAGCGGGCCGCAGCAGATGGTGCTGTTTGCTGCTGCAGCAGCTGCAGCAGCTTCTGCTGCCAAACAAGCAGCACTTCTCTAGACAGCAGCAAGACAAATATCCCCCAAAGACATCACCACCGTCTTAGCGCGAGCAGCAGCAGCAGCAGCAGCAGCAGCAGCAGCAGCACTTGCTGCGGCGGCAGCAGCAGCGGCAGCCCCAGGAGCAGGGCAGCCCTTTCTGCGTTCAAAGCAGCAGCAGCAGCAGCAGGAGTTTAGGCAGCAGCAAAAGCAGCAGCAGGAGGTGGCTGCATCTGCGGCGAGAATGGCGCCCCTGCTGCTGCGCTCCCAGCCGCTGCTGCTGCTGCTGCTGCTGCTGCAGTGCTGCTGGCCGCTTTGGGCCACCCAGAACAGCACCAGCACCGACAGCAGCAGCAGCAGCAGCAGCAGCAGCAGCAGTTCTTCGGGGGCGGGCGGCCTCGAAGAGCTGTGGGCGAGGCGGCCGGAGACACAGGAGGAGAACGAGAGCTTCCAAACCACAGCAGCAGCAGCAGCAGCAGCAGCAGCAGCAGCAGCAGCAGCAAGAGAGGCGGAAGCAGAAGTGCTGTCGTTCGAGGAGCCCGGCGGCGTGGGCACGCTGGACGTGGACGCAGCAGCAGCAGCAGCAGCAGCAGCAGCAGGAGCAGCAGGAGCAGCAGCGTACCCGCCGTCGGCGCGGACGCAGCAGCAGCTGCTGCTGCTGCAGCAGCAGCAGCAGCAGCAGCACGACCAAGACATGCTGGACTTCAAAGAAGCCCTCAAAGCTCAACTCGGAAGAAGTGCCAAACAAGTTCATGGTTTGCGTCAAGACATAAACTGGTTGAAGTCTGCAGTCAAGGACTTGGACCTCACCACCGAAACCCTCAGTAAACCCTAAACCCTAAACCCTAAACCCTAAACCCTAAACCCTAGGCGCTGGCGCGAGCCGTTCCCGCGCGCCCGCCGGCTCCCGCCAAACCCTAAACCCTAAACCCTAGGCGCTGCGGCGCAGCTGCTGCTGCGGGCGCGCTGCGGGCCCCGGGCCCCGCTGAGGGTTTAGGGTTTAGGGTTTAGGGTTTAGGGTTTAGGGTTTGGCGCAGGCCAGCCGCACCCCTCGCAGCCGCTGCTCGACCTCCTCTCCGAGAAAACCTCCACATTGGAGGAAAGGGTTTTGAATTACATTTCGGGAAACTTTACGGAGTTTAAGGAGCAGCTGGAGGAGCTCACGGCCCTCAAGTTGCTGCCTTTCCACCAGGCAAACCCTAAACCCTAAACCCTAAACCCTAAACCCTAAACCCTAGGCCCTCGGCGGCGGCGGGGCCGCGGGGCGGCGCGCGGGCGCCGGCCCGCGGCA
>NW_013652125.1:0-8486 GCF_000499385.1 Eimeria necatrix
CAATATATCTTGGTAAGATACTTTGAACTAAAGTAGCATCATTTTTGCCTCTACTGGAGGTATCACAGAGTCTTTCTCTGTACCATGTGCAAGCAGCAGCGTTGATGAGGGACAGTCTTTTGATTCCACCGGAGGTGCCACTATGTATGTAACGGGCATAGTGAAGCAAGACTTGCTGAGCCGTTCTCGTGCACCCATCGGCAGACAACAGCTGCGCTGTTGACACCGAGCTGCTGGTCCCAGGCAGATACTGCAAGTTGCCTTCTCTCTTATGGACGGAACGGTGGGGATGCTGCGTGAAGCGGATGCAATGGCGACGAAAAACAACAGTAACAGATGTGCGGACGTTCCTGAGGCAACAAACGAAAAAACGGTACCAGCAGGGTCACAAAATCCAGCCATACTCCTTCAGATTCGGCAGCTGCTGCAGGGGACGCTTTACACTACGCGCAAGGTAGACCCCGCCTCGACTGGCCGGCTTCAAGAACTAGCTCTCATTCAGGCCTTTGACAAGCTCTATAAAACGCTACACTGCATGCAATCCAGCATTCTTCTTTAAAAATGCTTGTTAATAAGATATAACCTGTTCACGAGCAAGGAATCCCGTCATTGCAGTTGGCAGCAATTCTGACGAAACCATCCACAGCAGCCCAGACCGTAGTTCTTCGCCGCTCGCCATAGCATCTTCATCAGATATAACAAATAAGGCAACCTGCACAGGGGAATATTGAAAACTGAACACACCTTTGTGAATGCCTGTCATGCCCGCCCAAACACGGCGAGAAGATTCGTGAGACCGCTACTTCGGTAGATGCATGACCTTTCAGTCCAGCAAAAGTGATGATTACACAGCCTACGTGTTGTTTATACTGCTGAGAGGCTCACTAGTCTTCGAAGCTCACTGGGCCATACAATGTGGCGAAGTTCGCCACTCCTCTGACGGAACCCCCGGTGCTCCTTGCGCCTTTTGGATATAGCTTTATGAGTATCTGCGCACTCACAAAACAGTAGCCGTCCCTCCATGGAATATTTTTCCTGTGCTTCTGTGCAGGACTGTACAAGTGCACTCAGCGGAAAAATCGAGCAGCGTTGCACTCTGCTTAATGGAAAGCTGAGAGCTACATTCGATGCAATGCATGGAGCGAACAGAAACTACACCGATGAGCCAATAACAAAGTACTCATCCGCTTCATCATGGCATTCAATTCGTACAGTAATCATACCTCAACCTCACTTCCCCACCAAAGCCACCACTCTTGGGGAGCCAATACGGCCGCTGGAAATGATGCTTTCACTTGTCATCTCGTGTAAATGCCACAATAATGCCAGTTCTACTTGGTTATGTTAAATCGTGTCCAGCCGGTATATGTTTTAGATGAATCTCTGCGCCCAGCCCCAACTACAACAGAGTTGACTAGCCTCCTTCAGGTCACTGGATCTTTTGAGAAGAGCATACCGCAGTTGCTCTGCTGAGTTTCCACTGAAGTAGGTAATCTTGCCCTTTATCAGTTCACGTTAATGCCGAAGCTTGTGCAGTGCAGCATTTCGTGGCCATGCAATGTAGCAACGCTGATGCTTCGTGATGGAATAGCCACCGCGCCGTCCAAGGACAGTATCACTGCAATGCGTATTTTGGTCTTGTTTGTGTTTGTTTGGCGCTACTGGCCCTTGCTTCCTGCGGTGTTGGGAGCACCAGTGGGCCGCCTTGCGGTGACAGTCTCACAAGAGGAGATGGGATTGCACGCGCAGCATGAGCCCCCGTCCTTCCTCCCGGTGACTCGATTTACAAGAGATTTCCTTGCTTCATCATTCGTTGGGTTTGTTCTTTTTGTTTTCATTGTCGCCCCATTACTGCTTAAGCATCTGGAGAGGGCGACAGAGCGTCCCTCTGTTTACCACTAACTCCGCGCCAAGCTCTGGAATTGCTCCTCTTTGAAGCAACCGGATGTTAGTAGTTCTGGGCTAAGGACGTACGGTAGTAGTATGTGGCTGACAGCAACTGATTATGTGACGAATGAAAGAGGGAAATACACCCTTTGCATTGGTGGTGCGCAGTGCCTTTTGAAGGAGTTTGGGCTCCTACGTGCAGTTTGACAGTTTTTGCAGGTGGCGCATTGCATGGTTATGAGCAGGAAAATACGCAGAATGAGGGTCTTGCATTTCCGATGACGGCTGACGTTAGACAGTGCGAAGCCCGAGTTGTGCGTGATTTTTGAAGGCCGGCAAGTCTCACTTCGCCACCATATGGCATTTTGGGAACGTTCATGGGTAAACGCGGGCTTTTGTCTTCATGCAGACGCTTTGTTTGGATGCTGCCCTCGAAGCCCATGCACAACGAGTACACCTTCGTCATCTCCGAGCTGCCGACGGTCGAATTGCAGAGTTCATGGGGTGTTGAGTTCAAATTAGGATGGGGTATCCTTTGTAAAACTGACTAGGAGTCGGGATATTTTCGAGCTACCCCGTAGTCATGGTCAAATTGTGGCCCAGTTGTGTGAAGTTGCAATTTTTTGACGGCCCTCACAGGGCTGCGGAAAGTTTGGTCTTTAAACTGGTGGCCTGCAGAATGAACAAGGTGTGCTTCGTGAGTAGAGAAAATATTAGCGGAGAGTTATGTCTTTAACTGGTGGCCTGCAGAAAGAACAAGGTATGCTACGTGGGTAGGGAAAATATTAGCACTTACAGGTACCTACCACAGTACAAAAGAAGGTTTGTTTGCGGGAGAAGTAGGTGAAGAACCTTTTTAAGTGCTGCCTTTCAGTTCATTTTCCAGTTGGTTCAGTGTATGAGAGCTACGATGCGGAAGGAGCAAACAAACGAGTGGAGAAGGTTAAAGGAGGTGTTCTGCCGCTGTTGTGACAAGTGTTGAGCGCTTTGAGCTAATGTGAGGAAGACGCCAAATAGTGCAGCAAGTAGGTTCAGCACTAAATGAGTACTTTATGGCTTGAGCGACAAGGCAGTCCTTTGACTTGTGGCTTGTGGGGTATAAGCTGCTGTGAGGACACGGCGAACTGCACCGCCGCCTGTAACGGCGCCTAGCTTAGTGTGGTGGAGGCCTTTGCAAAGCGAGCAGGCGTACTGGTTAGGCCACATAGCTTGGTGATGGTCCAGTGGCCTGAAACTCGCCGCATGTCAAGAATGCTGAAGGCCACTATGTCGGCAAGATTCGGGGGAGGTTCCAGCGAAAGCTATCCATCTGACTACAAGGTGTACCTCCCCCCCGAACACCTCCATCAACGCAGCTTCCTACACGCACAACTCAAAACATTGTCTCTCATCACTAGCTCCTCTATGAACGCGGAAAAATCATACTGGCAGTGGCGTCTGCAAGGTCACAAAGGGCAAACTCGTACGTCGCGACTCGATCCTCGATATGACGCATTGCGTATATGCAACGTACTTTCTGCACATTCCAAACAGGGAAGCTACAAAGATTAATGCTGTTCTATCTTGCTGCTCCACCCCGACCACGGTAATATTCTGTTCATGCAACCCTTTTCATATATCCAGTTCCGCTCGTCATGACAACACATCCATCAGAGCATCATACAACACTTACAACGCAAAACATTGTCCTTCATTACTAGCCCGTCTGCCAACGCGGCGAAGTTATTCTCCCAGCTCCCTCTGCCACTTCACACACTGCACATCCGTACGTGGTGGATCAACCTTCAAGTGACACACCCCGTATACACAACACTCGCCCTATGCGTTCCAAACAGTGCAGCCATCAGCGATTCACACTGCTCCACTCCCACTGAACTTCGGGCTGCTCCACAGAATGTTCTGTTCACTCACCTCTCCCCATGTCTTCAGTTCCGCTCGCCATGGCAGCACCTCCGCCAGCGGAGCTTCCAACACGCACAACGCAAAACAGTGTCTCTCACCACTAGCTCCTCTGCAAACGCGGCAAAGTCATTCCCGCAGCTCCCTCCGCCGCATCACACACTGCTAACCCATACGTCGCGGCGAGACCCTTCATATGACACACTCCACGCAAGCAACGCACCACCTGCGCATTTCAAACAAATAAGAAATTAGCACGTCACACTGCTCCACTTCCACTAAACTCCGCGCCGCTCGAGAGTGTCTGTTGTTCTTGCAATTCTTCCCATGTTAGTAGTCCCGCTAGCCATGACAACACCTCCGTCAACACAGCTTCCAACGCACACGAAGCAAAACATTGTCTCTCGCCACGAGCTCCTCTGCCAACGCGGCGAAGTCATTCCCGCAGCTCCCTCGGCCATGTCACACACTGCTAACTCCTACGTCGCGGCTCGACCCTTCATATGACACATCCCATGGACGCAACGCACGTCCTGCACGTTCCAAACAGTGCAGCCATCAACGAGTCACACTGCTCCACTCCCACTAAACTGCGCGCCGCTCCAGAGAGCGTTCTGTGCGTGGAACACTCTCAATGTTACCAGTCCCACTCGCCATGACCCACACCTCCGTCAGGGGAGCTTCTAGCACGGAAGTCGCAGAACATTCTCGCCATTACCGTCTCCTCTATCATTGGATATTATTTGAAGCACCCCGTTTGCCACGTTATCACTAGAAGTTTTGCCAGCTCGGCAAACTACTGTGCTATCCTGAGTTTAGACGAGGCGCCATAGTGGCCTGCAATATAACACTACAGACCGCGCAACATGTGATGCCTCACGCAGCCCCAATCCAAGCATTCACTGCGCCCACGCATGCCCCGCCTCGACATTTCATACGACACATCCCATACAAGCACATTTCCTGCGCCCTCCAAATACTGGAGAAACAGCGACTAGTGCTTTCCGACTACGACTGAGTTGCACTCGGCGTGAATCCTAGCATATTTTCTGCAGGCCAAAAGATGTCATTTAAAATATTGTGATCGCTGCCACCATTAAAGGAAATCTACAATACCTTGTCATCATTTCTTCCACCCACACGGCATCATTTTTTTTGCGCCACTGCAGCGCCAAAGCCTCCTCGCAGCTTTGCAAAACTTGCGGTTTGCCAGTTTGACCCGTGCTTTGTCTGGTTCGTCAGGTGAAGAACGTGAATTCAAGGACCTGTTTTATGTCCTCTTTCAGTGCCATTTTTGAGCTCCAAAGATCACTGTTGTTCCGGCACAGGCATGCGAAGTTGGCAGTGTCTTCTCACATTCTGAGTACATTGAAAGCACTAGCCTTGTCCATCGCTGCGACCCCAGCAAACGGCTGTCTGCAAGGAAGAGCGACACATCTTTGAGAGAGATTCGGGAAAATACAAGGACGAGTTCTTGTGTTATCCGATGTTTTCACGCCCTTGCATAGCAAGTTTTGCAGCGGATATTCTCTATCGTTCCCAGTGGTTGTTGCTGCTGTGTTTGCGCGAGTGTCCAGGATGCAGAACCTTAGCTCCTGGCTGTTCGCAAATGTGACGCGACTTGGCTTCCATTTCGTTGCAGCGGTTGACCCCACTCCGGATGTGTTCTACACACAACGAAGCATGCTTATAATCTAAAGTCACTTTGTGGTGAAAACTTTCCACACCATACGGGGCCGCTGCATGGGAGGCTGGTCAAAGCCAGCTGCATGACATGCTAGGCGGCCAGTAGAAATTCAGTAAGCCTGGCGTGAGCTCTTTTCTCCAATATTTTTCTTTATTTTCTCACGAGTTCTTTCGAGTTTATGCGTGTTTCTTGGTAACACGTAGTCATGCATTAATTATGTGTAGCAGCACAAACAGCGCGAGACAGCAGACCATGCATAGGTACTAGTGGAGACTGCATGTACGACTGTTAAGTACAGGCGAAGCGAGTTAGCACGATTTATCATCATTTACCTTACTACATACTATGCCTGTACTCCTACGGTCGCGTTGCTCTCTGCTAGCGGACGTCTTCAATGCCATCTTGCAGCAGTGAGACAGAGGCGCGTAAGCCATGCCACGTTCATGATCTATTGTTAGCTGCGGTGCTGGTTTGGGTTTTGACTTTGGTGGTGCTTTGGTTCTAGAAATGTTTCAGCTCGGTATTTTTGGTACAGATATTCGGATAAAGTGATTTGCCTTAGCCCCACAATTTAGGGGAATTTGTATATAAGCTTGCAACTTTCGCTCTCCAGTGGTCGCCATGAAAGCTTTACGTAATTGTTACGATACTGTTGCGATATACATAAGCTTTTAGATTGCAAAATCTAGCTGTTTAGGCAACGAGTTCAACTTAACTCAAACCCTACGCGGTCGCGCCGTTCGAGAATTTACATTCTGGTGCACTTCCAAGACCTAGGAATCTAGTAGCTTAAAACCACACCAAAACAAGCTCGATATGCGTTTCCAATGTGACGTGCCATCCTGAATTTCATGAATCCGAGTGATTACGACTTCCCTGGAGTTTTCCAGTCATTTTCCGTTGCTACCTAACTAGGCCAGCGATGCTGCTGAACAGTCTCAGCAACGTTAAAACAGTCCAGAGTTTCGAAAAGGCATCACAACACGTTTATAGAAAAGTACGAGTGGGCCTGGGCTACTACTGCTACGTTCTGCAACTTCAGCACTGTGTGATGCTCTTACTAGCAAAGATTCACCTGAAAATGTAAAGCCTCCTGTGTGTAAAGCCATCCCGAACTCGGCGACTTCCCCAGCTCTTCATATATCTATTCTTCTGACAATAACCCTAACAGAGTTTCTGGGGGTGCCAACTACTTTTATAACCTTGTCTTGCAGTTTTGCGATGCCGGGACGACACGGCAAGATCAAATTTTTTCAGTAAATCTTAATTATAAGAATTCGTCTTAACGACGTTGTGGGCAAGAAAGATGTTGCGTCACAAGTGCCAATGACAATAAAAAGACACATACCAATTCAACATATTATGAAGCATTCTGCTGTGAGCAAAAGATGGCCCAGCGGCAAGCACTTGCCCGTCGTAAATACATGTTTTTACTTTTGGGGCTTGCTAGAAAGACTATAAAGAAAGACCATTGCACGCTAATAGCGCGAATCGGAGATGTTGCTTACAGATAAGCACTGCCTCCGACTTACTTTTTTAAGTGCTGCAGACTCGCTTTTTGCAACTCCCCGAACAGGATGTTTCCAGCAACCGGACAGAGCAGTACAATGCTGGATACATCATCTTCAGCTGAGAGATCTGAAGATGCTCTCCATATAGCAACACGAATACAGGCTGGCATTCGGAATTAGAACAAGAATTTATTGAGCATCGGATTTTCTGGATGTTGCTTCTAACTGGCCGAATAAGGGTCGTGCAATAGTGCCGTCTTGTTTAGCTTCTGGCTGAGCAACTTAACTAGAATTGGCAAGAAAAAGTAAGCAAAACCCGATGATTTTTCTTCGATCTTATTTCATTTTGCCTTTTGCTTAGTTAAGTCGCCTCTCCATTTTGTGTTCTTCATAATATAACATCTTCATTATTGTTGTTTCCTCACCGCATTTGGCGTGAGCTTCGGAGACCGACTTGCTTTCGGCAATGCTTGCGCCGTATCGCTTTTCACGTACTGTAAATTAATTCAAATGACCTTGCGGACCCAGAACCACAAGCTTCTCTTTTATCTGCAGCCGGCATATACGCGACAGGGATATTAATTCTGACAGCAAAATATTGGGCCGAAGCGGACTTCTAGCACATGTGACAAAAATATAGTGTTCAATATCAAAAATGTGAAAGGCAAGGAGAGAAAGTAAAGAATTTTGATAAAGGAAATAGACGGGCGAATGCGCCGCGTGTAAAAGAGAGTGACAGCCGGTCACCGCATGTGTGTCACTTTGTAGGGGTAGCCTCTCAAAATGAGCTGTACCACAAAATAACCGGTGAGATGGGAGGGTAGTTCACATATTGACCGATATATAGGTGGTCCGCGCTCTTTTGTAAATTGGCTCCAGTGACTGCCTTGTCGAAGATGACTGCTGGCGGCGCAATTGGGGCTGTTGCTTTCCCGGAAATTGTTGAGCGACGAAAAAAATGAAATTGTCGCTAAAACTGTGCCATCCTCGTTTGCTCATTCGAGTGATTGCGAGTGATACGTGTGTGGGACAGTTTGCCAAGCCTGCGCTGGCATAACGGTGCCTTCCCGCTCCAACCCGTGCTGAAACAGGCCCATAGCGCCGGGCACAGCTCAAAAAAAAATTACGCTTCCTCCGGAAATCAGTCACCTCTAAAAGAACTGATGCTAAAACGTCCGAGGGCGGCGATGGCCTGCCCTGGCGTGCCCATAATATATATTCGAGCGCAATACGAAAATAAAAAATCTCTAAATCATTCCTACATATTGCAGAATGCTGCGTGGGTGTCCGCATTATTGCTCTTCCGTCATTCCTTACCCTAGAAGGCTACAGGCACCGCTTGAAATTTTTCGTGCCAACAAGTTTCAAGGAATCACGTAGCTTTCTACAATGCTGAATGCAAGTGCATGTGCGCCCGCAGCACTGGGCAGGTCATGTCCTCCGAGTGGCCTCCATAGCCGCTGCGGGGGTGAGAAGATACCCAGCTATCTGGTACACTAATT
>NW_013652126.1:0-7478 GCF_000499385.1 Eimeria necatrix
CGGGGGGCCCCCGGGGGGGCCCCCGGGGGGCCCCCCGGGGAGGGGGGCCCCCATGGCCTGGCCAACCTGCCGGCGCCGCTTTAGGGGACTCAGCAGCTGCAGCGGCTCTGCAGCAACAGAGCCAACGGCTGCAGCAGCAGCAAAGGGTACTGGGGGGCCCCCCAGGGGGGGGGCCCCCAAGGGAGCTGCGGAGGGGGCCCCCGTGGGGGGCCCCTGGGCAAGGGTTTGAGCAGGCGGGGGCAGCAGCAGGCCAGAAGGCAGCAAAGCTGCTGCTGCTGCTGCTGCTGCTGCTGCTGCGCTGCGCTGCGCAGCAGCAGGCAAATGGCTCTCCAAAGACCCTCCAGGGGGGCCCCCGGGGGCCCCCGGGGCCCCCGAAATCCCTGCTGCTAAGCGGCTTGCAAATTGCTGCTGCTGCAGAGCCTGCAGCCGCAGAGCTTGGAGGGCTGTGAGGGAGAACACTGGGGACTGTTGCTGCTGCTGCTGCTGCTGCTGCTGCTGTTGTTGCTGCTGCTGCAGCTGTTGTTGCTGCTGCTGCAGCTGTTGCTGCTGCTGCTGCTGTTGTTGTTGCTGCTGCTGCAGCTGTTGTTGTTGCTGCTGCAGCTGTTGCTGCTGCTGCTGCTGCTGCTGTTGTTGCTGCTGCACCTCCCCCTGCGGGTGACCTTGCTGCGCAGCACTTTGCAGCAGCTGCTGCTGCGGAGTCTGCTGCTGCCCTTGCTGCTGCTGCTGCTGCTGCTGCTGCTGCTGCTGGGCAGGCGCCAACCCCGCAAGGGCCAAAGCCCTCCTTCGGACCTCAGCAAGCCGCAGCAAAGAAGCAGCAGCAAGTTGAAGGGGCCCCGGGTTGGGGGGCCCCCTGTGCTGCAGTCCCAGGCCCAGAGAAGAGGCCAGGGGCCCCTGCAGCAGCTGCTGCAGCTGCCCATAAAGGCGAACTTGCCACCCCAGCAGCCCCAACATGGGGGCCCCCCTGGGGGCCCCCCGGGCCTCGGGGGCCCCCGGGGGGCCCCCCAAACCCTGGGGAGAAGGGGTTGAGGCGGGGCTTCCATTTGGGGAGACCATCTGCATTCTCGGGGGGCCCCCCCTGCTGCTGCTGCTGCTGCTGCTGCTGCTGCTGCTGCTGCTGCGCCTGTGGGAGTTCAGCAGGGCCCCCAGGAGCCGGCACCGCGGTCAGTTCCCCAGGCATCTGCAGCCGCCGCTGCTGCTGCTGCTGCTGCTGCTGCTGCTGCTGCTGCTGCAGCCTGCAGCACGGCGTGCGGGGCCGCCGGGGCCCAGCTCAGACTGCCGCCGCTGAACTGTGAGAGGAAGCAGCAGCAAAAGCTCTCATTGCAGCAGCAAAGTTTGTGCAGCAATGCGCGAGTCCAGGGGCCCCCCAGCAGCAGCAGCAGCAGCCATGTGGAGGGCTCCCGGGGGGCCCCCAAATAGGGGCTAAGAGGGGGCCCCCGCAGCGGCTCGGCTGTCCTGGGGGCCCTCAGCAGGGCCGCAGCAGACAGCAGCCGCAGCAGACGCAAAGGCCAGGCAGAGGGGCCCCGGGGGCCCCCGCGGCTGAACTGCGCAGCAGCAGCAGCAGCAGCAGCAGCAGCAGCGGCAGCAGCGGGAGAGGAGCTGGCAGCAGAGGCCTCGAGTGGGGAGGGGGAGGCCTATGTTGGAGAGAGGCAGGAGAGAAAGAAAGGAAAGGAAGAGGGAAAGCCCGGCCGTGCTGCAGCAGCAAGAAGTGCAGCAGCAGCAGCAGCAGCAGCAGCAGCAGCAGAGCGGGCTGGCCCGAGCGCGAGTGGCTTGCGGCCTAAAGACTGCAGAGTCCGCCCCGGGGGGGCGCTGGGGCGCTGCGGCAAAGAGCGGGGAGTCCGGCGGCGGCTGCAGGCTGCAGATCCATTGTGGGGCGGGGGCATGCGCTGCGCGCCTTTCGGGGGCCCCCCAGCTTTCCGGGGCCCTTTAACTTCTCCCGAAATTGGCTGGAGGCTCCCCAGGAGGAATTTTAGCTCAGGAGGAGCTGCCCTTGGGTGCGGATCGCGCAGCAGCAGCAGCTGCTGCAGCGGGAGCCCACTGGTGCGGCCGCCGCGCGTCCAGCGGCAGCAGCAGCAGCAGACACGCAGATCTCGGCCGCCAAAGTGCTCCTTTTCCACTTTTTGTTCGAAATTATTCTTGAAATTCGAGCTTTCTCGCAGCTTTCTCGGCCCGAGCGGCTTTTTGCGCCGCGAACTCGCCGAAATTTGCAAGTTGAACCTCGGGCCGCGGCTCGCGCGGGCCAAGACGGCGCCAGCCGCCCCTTCGTCTTTAATAAACTAAAATATAAATAATGAGCCTTTTGAAGTTCCGTGTTGGCTGCGCGCCGCTGCTGCAGATACACCGCAGCTGCGGGCGCGCGGGCTGCGGCAGAGCGCAGCCACTTCCTGTCTTGTATTCCGAAGCTCTGCAGTCCCGCGGCTAAAATGCAGTTCTTTTTCTTTCTTTTCTTCCATTTTTTCTCTTTATTTCTCTCCGTTTGGGGCCTCCGCGGCTGTCCCAGCGGGCTGCGGGCGCGCGTCGAGGCGGCCAGGAGCCAGGGCTTTCCGCTGACTCCGGCTTTCTACCAAGAGCTGCTCCAGCTGGAGCAGCGGCTGCCCATTGAGCCGTACGCGGAAATGTTCTCAACTCCGGCGCCGCCGGCAGCAGCAACAGCAGCAGCAGCAGCAGCAGCAGCAGAATCTGCGGAAGCTGCGGAAGCTGAGGAGGCCCCCAGCACGAACACAGGCCCCCAGTTCACCAACAAAGCCTATTTGTACTCTCTTCTCGCCTTTTGCGTGGCCTTTGGGGGCGGCTATCTTTATTTGCCCGTAAGTTTCGCGCAGCAGCAGCAGCAGCAGCAGCAGCAGTTCATGTTTGTTCAGTTTGTTGCAAACAGCCCCGCGGTAAGCCAGCAGCAAACAGCCCCCGCTGCAGCACGAAGAAGCTGCAAACTCAGTGGGAGCGGAGCTTCGTTATAATGACTTCGAGCTTGTTGGTCTTTTACTTTTCGCTGGCTGCCTTCATCAACGCGGGCGCGGGGTAGGTGCAGCAGCAGCAGCAGCAGCAGCAGCAGCAGCAGCAGCAGCAGCGTTTTTGCTGCTTTCATTTCGCACTTTGCTGCTGCAGGCCGGCCGCTGGACTTTCGCTCTCGGGAGGCTTTTTGCTGGCAGCTTTTGGTGAGTGGAGTTAACCGCAGCAGCAAGCCACTCCGAGTTCAACTTTGCTGCAGTCGGGGCGCTGCTGCTGCAGCAATCTTTCGGTGCGTCCCCGCGCTGCTGCTGCTGCTGCTGCTGCTGCTGCTGCTGCTGCTGCTGCTGCTGCTGCAGCAGCTGTTCTTTCTCACGCGTGGGCTGTTCAGGCTGGTCAGTTCGTTTGCCGCGAAAGCGCAGCCAGACACAGCGACGGCGAGGCCGCAGGAGCGTCATTGTGTTCTTCGGCCACTTCCTGTCGCTGATCTTGGCTTGTGAGGCGTCGAATTTGAAATTTTTTTTCTTTTTTGAGATTTAAATTCCAAATTTCAGATAATTTGACGGTAATAAAAGCGAAATGGGACTTTTAGTTCGGCGATCAGCCCCGCGCAGGCGGTCGTCTTCGGCTCGCGCCACGGCCTCCTCGGCCTGATCCCCGGCTTCACTGGCCTCAGCGCGGCACTTCAAAAGTCAATTTGTGAATTTTAAATTCAAAAATAAATAATTTTCGAATTTTAAAATATCAAATAAACAATTTAAACCAATTTTGCATTTAATTGGCGAATTCCCCGGACCAGACTGGACCGCCGCGGCGCTGGGCGCCGCCTGCCTGTTCAGCGTGCAAGTTGCACGCCGCGAGGTTTGCGCTGTTGCAGCGGCGGAAACTCCCAATTAATTCTTTTTATTTATTTATTTTTCACTTTAAACTTATTTTAAATTAATTTTAAACTTTTCAGGACAAGGCGTTGCCTCCTTTAGTGGACAGGAACTTCGTTTCCTCTTGCGTCTGCGCCTGGCTGGGCGTTGTGCAAGTTCTGTACGGCTTCGCGCTCAAGGACTTCATCGTAGACACTCCTTTCGAGGTGCTTCTTCTTTTCCCTTTTTAAAAATATAAAATATATTTAAAAATATAAAATATATTTTCTCTCAAATTCGCGAGTCTTTGCAGCCTGTGGGCTTCTTCGACCTCCCAGGCGAGCTGCTGCTGCTGCTGCTGCTGCTGCTGCTGCTGCTGCTGAGTCTTTGCAGCCTGTGGGCTTCTTCGACCTCCCAAGCGAGCTGCTGCTGCTGCTGCTGCTGCTGCTGCTGCTGCTGCCGTCTGCTGCTGCTGCTGCTGCGGACGAGAAGGCGAAGCGCACAGCAAAGAATGTTTCCGCGAAATGCTCTTCAGTTAAATTCGACTACTTCGCGATAGAGAACTTCACAGTGCTGGTGAGCGAAGTTTGGGGCAGCAGCAGCAGCAGCAGCAGCAGCAGCAGCAACTTCAGATTCTGCTGCTGGTCTTGGGAATTTCCGGCTACCAAGTGCAGCAAAAGCGCGACCGGCTGCCTCTCCTTTTGGAAACTTCTTCGGCTCTTCGTGGAGAAGAGCCTTTGCTGGATTAGCTGCTGCTGCTGCTGCTGCTGCTGCTGCTGCTGCTGCTGCTGCTGCTGCTGCGGCTCAGCAGCTGCTGCAGCTGCTGGAGCAGCAGCTCAAGAGCTGCTGGAGCAGCAGCCCAGCAGCTGTTCCAGCAGTTTAGCGGCTGCGGCTGCAGCAGCTGCTGCTGTAGCGCTGCGTGCGCTGCAGCAGCAGCTGCTGCAGCAGCAGCAGCAGCAGCTGCTGCTGCTGCTGCTGCAGCACGGGTGCAGCACTAAGCACCCATGAAGCCAGCCACCAGCTGGTAGTAAACGCAGCCAATCATCGCCACGTTGAAGTTGTCGATGTCCCTCGTGCTGGCCTGCAAAGGAGAAGCAGCACAAGCAGCACACAACTCAGCTGCTGCTGCTGCTGCTGCTGCTGCTGCTGCTGCTGCTGCTGCTGCTGCTAAGCCGTATTGCTGCTGCAGCTGCAGCTGCTGCTAAGCCGTTTTGCTGCGGCTGCTGCTGCTGCTAAGCCGTTTTGCTGCCGCTGCTGCTGCTGGTAAGCCGTTTTGCTGCTGCTGCTGCTGCTGCTGCTGCTGCTGCTGCTGCTGCTGCTTGTCGCTCACCTCGAAAAGCCCGGCGGCGAAGACAGCAACGGCGAAGGCAGCAACATTTACTCTGGAGGTCTGCAAAGAAAGCAGCAGCAAAAAGAAAAAAGAAAAAAGAAAAAGATTTAAAAATTAAAAGATAAAAAAACAAAAAGACAAAAAGACGGAAATATAATTAAAAACAGCAAAGCAGCAAAATAAAAAAGATCAAAAAAATACATGTAAAATAATATGGATATATATATATATAGATATATATATGTATGATATACATATAAAATATATATATATATGCACTTATATATATATATATATAGTACATATATGTATATATATATTATATATATCTATATATATATATATATGTGCATATTATTATACAAAGATATATACAGATATATTTAAATAAATTTCCATAATACAAACACACACACATGTGTATATAAATATAAATATATAAATATATATATATAATATGTCTAGGCATATTTTACATAATTTCTTATAATATGCAAATATATACAAGTACAAATAAATGTTTATAAATATAAATAAATAAATAAATATAAAAAGCAAATCCCCAACAGCCATTATGTGCCCAAAAGTATTCTTATTATATAAATATATTATATATTTATATATATATATACATATATATATATATTTATATATATATATTATATGCATATAAATATAAACATATTATATATAACAATACATACATGAATGTAAGTATAGATATATATTATATACACATTATATACATGATATATAATACATATAATATATAAATATTATAAAACATATATTATATATAATATATATAATATATATATTATATATATTATATAATATACTATATTTTATATATTATATATATATATTTATATATTTATATATATATTTATACAAAAGTGTAAAAGCACCATTTGCAGCAAATGGAAAAGAAGTCCTCCAGAAACAAAACTGCAAAAGACAAAAGCTGCGAATCCGGCGAAGCTCTTTTCAGGGGCCAACAGCCCCCGAAGAGTTGCCAGGGGGCCCCTGCTGCTGCTGCTGCTGCTGCTGCTGCTGCTGCTGCTGCTGCTGCTGCTGCTGTTGCTTTCGGGGGCCCCCTCGGGGCTGTTGCTGGTGGTGCTGCTGCTGCTGCTTTCGGGGGCCTTCTCGGGGCCTCCGCTGCTGCTGCTGCTGCCGTTGCTTTCGGGAGCCCCCTCGGGGCCTCCGCTGCTGCTGCTGCTGCTGCTGCTGCTGCTGCTGCTGCTGCTGTTATCAGGGGCCCCGTGGGGGCCCTTGGGGCCCTTGCGGGCAGCAGCAGGGCTGCCTGGACTGGCTTGCGGGGCCGCGCACGTTTTGCTGCTGCTGCTGGGGGCCCTGCTGCTGCAGCAGCTGCCAACAGCAGCAGCAGCAGCATCGCCGCAGCCGGCGAAGACGAGGCCGAGGAGGGCCGGGGGGCCCCCGGGGGCCCCTGCTGCTGCAGCAGGCAGCAGCAAAGGAGCAGCAACGCCGAGCAGCAGCAGCAGCGGCGTGAGGACCAGACCAGTGGTCTCGCGGGGCCCCACAAATGGCCCATATGCTGCAGCAGCAGCACGGGAAAAGAAGGGGAAGACACGGGAAAGCCGCAGCACTTCTGCTGCTGCCAGCAGCCACAAAAGAACTCCAAGACACAAAACTAAAAAAGAAAAAGAACCCCACAAAGACACAACAGCAACATTTCCCACCAGCAGCAAATGGAACACTTTCCGCAGCCTGCACAGCCGCCCCGCTGCAGCAGCAGCCTCCCCGCTGCTGCTGCTGCTGCTGCTGCTGCTGCTGCAGCTGCTGCTGCTGCTGCTGCGGGCGAGGCCGAAGGCGAGGAGGAGGCCCGCTGCAGAGGTGAGGAGCAGCAGCAGCAGCAGCTGGGCGTGCTGCTGCTGCTGCAGAAAAGCCCACAGCCACAGCAGGGGCCCCCACTGCTGCCCCTCCTGGCCTGCTGCTGCAGGGGGGCCCCCCAGCAGCAAAAAGCTCCCTATGGTAAACAAAAAGCCCCCCACAACTAACTGCAAATAAGCAGCACGGGGGGGCCCCCTCCGCAGCCGCAGGGCCCCAGCAGCAAAAAAACAAAGCACCAATAAGGGTACTAAAAGGCCCCCCAGCATCTGCAGGGCCCCCAAGTCCACTTCCCCGCCCCACTCCCCCAGGGGGGCCCCCGGGGGGGCCCCCGGGGGGGCCCCCGGGGGGCCCCCCGCGGCCAGGGGGGCCCCCAGGGGGGCCCCCGGGGGGGCCCCCAGGGGGCCCTGGGAGGCGGGGGGGGCCCCCAGGGGGGCCCCCGGGGGGGCCCCCGGGGGGGCCCCCGGGGGGCCCCCCGCGTCGGGGGGGGCCCCCAGGGC
>NW_013652127.1:0-7731 GCF_000499385.1 Eimeria necatrix
CTAGAGGGAGCAGAGAGTGACGAAGGCCGTTAGACGGAAGGGATATGATGACGTAATTTGCATTGTTCGCAGCTTGCAGGTGTCACACAATGAGGACTGCGCATTTGTGGAATACAGCAAGACGAAGCGGATCAGAGAATCTGACATGCTTGAGATTGACACACAGGAGATGTTGCCATGGCGAGGCGCAGGGATTGTGTGTCTACAGCTTCATTCGCAGGCTACCTTCTCCCCGCCTGGATATGGCCCTTGCAAATGCATCAGTACTTTAAAATATATGAATAATATATGTATATATATATATATATAAAATATATATATACAGGCTCCGATCACACTAATGTTGCGTGTCACTAACGTTATCCAGCAAGGCTTCACGAATATGTTTTTGTATATTATGTATTCTTCTGTGTTGTCCAGCGAGTGCGCAGACAGCACTTTCCAAAATAAAAGCGCTGAAGCTAGATTTGCGTAGCAGTAGTCGACGCAAGGTGCTCGAAACATTTAAGCCAGATTAATGCGTAGGTTTGCATGCTGGTATATCAGACGTCGGCTTTGGTGGCATCAGCATTCCCGCATCGACGGTTTCTTCATTAAAATATGTCTATTCAAATGCTAACTAAGTGCAACCTCATGACCGAACAGAAGCCGTTCACAATGTTTGTTCTGTTAATCCCACAAGCAATGAACAACCAGTTTAGCAGTTCTAACGTACACGTATGTACAGCTGCATGCACATGCAGCATAGTGTAAAATCATATGGGAAAAAAATACTTATTTGCTGCCGGGTGGGCAAATGGCTTGGTGCTGCCACTGTTGGCATTCGTCGCCCAAGAAAACAGAATACGCTACTTGGGTTTTTTAGCCTTAGAAGAATATTCTGAGGCACTCGAGTTTCTAGTTTACAAGTATAAAACCCGGTGGTCTGTGAGAATGCTTCTAGCATAGTCTTTAAAGTGGCATGAAGCAAAGCGCCGTTTTTTCTCTGTGCTTGTGCAGTCAAGACGGGTGTCTCCCTGGCATGGTTTCAATTAAAGCGAGCAATGTAGCATCTGTGGAGCGCCCATGCAGGAATTACTTGGTATCAGACATGTTACTGTGCACAAGACCCTACACAAGATGTGCGAATGCACACTCCCCGCAGGACGTTCAGTACTGATGCAATGAAAATAGTCGAGGTGGTGACCCAACACACAAGCAGAGCTTTTTCTCCAAAATGGTGTGAAACGCTTGTCCTAGATTCCGCATTTGTACATAGGAATTGTCGCTGAGTGTGGCCTTCGCCAAGCACTGCACAAGTGTTCATGCACTGTTAGTGAGCCGCGCCAGCATATGCGTCGTGCAAATAAAAGACATGCATGAAAAAGAAAGTACGGGCATCAGCAATGCGACATCTCTGCTTTCCTGCAGCACGGTCTTCAAAGAAATACTTGGACATGCGGAAGGCACCTAATAGTAGACTAAGTTGACACCTGGGTAGTCCAAAGCTCACAATCAAATGACGCAGTCTGAGCAAGCCGCCCGCAACCTAAGGGGAGGCAAGATGATATACAGGTCAAGTTTTGCCGAGTACGGAGCTGAACCGGTCTTCAGCAAGGTTGTGTTTCCAGGATAATTCAGCAAAGAACCTAGTTATCGAAATTTCTCTGACCTAAAACAGCGCGTCCATGCGGAATATTATGTACATATGGAGAATGCAAAAGGCGAGAATGTGTGATAATTAAATGGAGGAGAAACTAGTCCTGGCGTAGCCCGGGACTGAAGGTGAGCGGAATGCCACATACCAAAGTACTAAAGTGTGCCAGAAAAAACAAAGCGATGACCTAAAGTCAGGATATGTTTGCGTAGTTAAAGACTACGCAAGCTCCCTCGGGATTTCAAGCTGTGCCTAAAAAGGTAGTACAGCTGCAACAAATTTATAAGCCCGTTATGCAATCTGTGAGCTAAGGCCTGCAGCCGTGTCAATCTCCTGGCTGTGCCGAGCCTCTATTTGCCCAACTGAAGCATTGCAGGGTGCACTGTACTCATATTCTTCAGACTGTGCGTTAAACTGTGCTCGTTTTGGTGCTTTTCGTATTTTGGCGCCGCCTTTTTGAAGCTTCTCAATGCGCAAGCACTGCTAACTTCACGATTAGCTTGCTGTCCACAGGCAAGGCTTGCAGTTTTTGTGAGCGCCTGCACATTTCATTGCGTTTGTGCGTTGTGGTTGATATTTTCGCTTGTAGTGTCGTTGTTTGATAAAATAGTATAATCAGTGCATATTGGAAGACGTTCGATAGTTGCAATTCAAGCTTCGTCAGCAAGTCCTGTTGGGTTTTCTTGAAGTGAGGGAGAGAGTATAATACCTTGCAATGCCTTTACGCAAAGCATATCAATATTTCGAGACAAAAAACCATCGCGGCACATGAACCCAGTGCTCGTTTGTATTATTATTTCCCTGCTTCACCGTGCGGCTGCATTCGTCTGCAGTATTTTTGCACAGGTACAGAGTGCTCGTGATTCTTACTAGTCATAGGGCCTCGACCAATCAAACAAAAAAGGCTATTTATGGCATCAAACGCAAATCAACGAACTTGCACATCGACTGTTTTTTGGCACAGGCAGTGCGTATGCACTACTTACAAGTCGTTTTTATCCTTCTATCTGACTTCTGAGATAGGAGTTGGCTGATTGTTTTCTATTATGTGGATGGTGCAGGAAGTACGTTTGCATTTTGAAGCTTGGACTTATCAACTTTCAAAAGAGAAAAGAGTACGGAGAAGCATCTAACTTATCAAGACTTTGATTGTGAAAAAATAAATGCAAAGCTTGTAAGCGTGCTTCCACGTAACAGTGCCTGCACAGGATCATCAAGGCAAAACACTCGCGAACAGTGGGCTAAGATTCGTATTTATGTCTGTGCAAGCTGGTTCATTGTTTTGACAGCAGGCCCGCTCCCATCAACAGAGACAATTTGAGACAATTTGAGACATAGCGCGTGTCACAGAAGTAAAACTCGTTATATAGCGCACGCCTTCTTATAACGGCACTTATCTAAGAAACATGCAGCTTCAAGACTTCAAAAACATCGCTCGCATTTCCTGAAGAATCGTCGAGCTAGACAGCATTTGGGCAACAAAATTGGGCTGCGGAATAGCATTTACTACCAGTGGATCGATGTTGCATCCCAAAATAGATCGTGCGCATGAAACATTATGAAGTGCCGGATACTTCAATCAAATCGAATCTGAAGGAATAAAAATGAATTAGATGTCCAGCGTATTTTGCCGTTGAGGCAGTAGAAAAGGGACCTGCCAAAGGAATTCCAAGAAAAATAGCAGCTTTTTCTAACGCCGTCAGCAAGGCAGCAGGCAGTGCACGAATACAGTGTATTGTCTCACGCTCACCTTGGTCTAGCGAGTACGCCTCTTCACTAAGCGAATGCTGCGGTGAGCAACGTCATTCCGGCCTCTTGAAGAATGCAACGGCCAGGAGTGCACAACGCAATGAGAACGACACAGAAAGTTAGTTTTGCAGCAGGCCAAAAGGCTTGATGTATTAGACGTCTCGCGTGTAATGCATTGAGCCAAAATACACTTTCTCGAATTTCCGCTTTGAAGTTTTTTGACGGACTGCCGCATGGTCTGGTCTTTGATATCCACACCACAAAGTTTGTAAGTAGATAGCTGTAACATTTTACAACGTAAATCTTTGTTCAAACATGCACTCACAATATAGCCAGAGGCAGAAAGCTTTAGACCAATAATCGAGCAGCAATGTGTGGCCAATGTATCCTTTTGGGGCAGTAGTATGTTGTGAGCTACTAGTGCAAGGCATTTGGACCACGTCACCTGCATGACGGTAAGAGCGGAAGAGGTTCGTTTTCTATCAAGCAGCAACACTCATAAAGATATAAATAATATTATGTTACAATTATTAGATGAAGGTACTTTAACAGATTCTAAAGGAGAACATATAGATTTTACAAGTACATTAATTATTTATACACGTAATTTAGGGTGGCCTTTGTGTTGGCACGCGGGCATGCAAACCAAAAGCAAGGCATCACTTAATAGCACCAGCATTAGCTGAAGATGCGCACAGTGGGCTAGTTGAATTGCAACATTACGCAAATGAAACACTATGGGACGCGGCTTCGTTTTCATTTCTACTGGTATCGATCTTCTTATGATAAAGATGTGTTAATGAATAATCTCTTGAGTCAGCCATAGGGTAAGGAAGGCACAAATGCGCGAAAGCCAAAATCGCGCCATACAGGAGGTGCGTTTTACGACTACGTGGACTCAGCGTTTAGGACAGATTCGCCAGCGTCTACTTTCTGTTTAGTCACAGAAGTGCAACGGAATCCTGTGCAGGGCTTGTTATTTGCACTGGGGTAAGACTGCGTTGATGAAATTTCACTTGCACAAAGGTACCGACAGAGCATATCCGTTTTATGTTTGGTCTTTGATTGGCCGGCAGCGCTGAAAGAAACAGCTTCACAGTCGTAAGTAAGTCGCGAAAAGCTCGGCAGCAGTTGGGTGCATCAGTAGGTGCTGGAGAGAGGCATAATCAGTTGCTGTATACAGTGATGAATGTACGAGTATGAGAACTTCGTGAAACCTTGAATCCGAGGCGCATTTAGTGCGGCATTTCACGGAATAGGTAGGTGCAGAGCCCGTGAAGGGCATGGAATCGCGAGCAGTCGAATGCCTATTTCTCAGCAAGTGGGTGTCTTGTATTGGAGCGCATGCAGATGTACGTTGGGTCAAAACCCGTGTGAATAGAAGGAAGAGCAGACGTTGGTGGAGGCGGCGTTTGTGTTGCGTTTAACTGGAGAGGGGAAAGGAGCGCCTGTAGAGAGAATGGAAGTGCAAGCAATTGGATGCATGTTTCGCAACGCGTAGGTATCTTGTATCAGAGAAAGCAGAGGCGTGTGGCGTGTGTTGAGGCTGGTGGGAAGAAGCGCGTGGACTCTTGGTGTGGCAGAGTGCCGCTGGAGAAGCAATGGCAAGACTTGTCAGAGACACCGTGCGTCTGCGTGTCCCGTCTACGTATGTGTTTATGGCCATCTGGAGAGCTTCCCTTTAGGGCTCATCGCTTTTAGAGTGAGATATTAGTGACACAACGTGTGTTAGTGCTTAGATGCCCCATGCAGTTTGCATGCGAAGACACGTGGAGAGGGGATTAAGAAAGGCTTCGACGGGGGTGAGACGCTGTTAATATAGGTGCACGCCAGTGCCAGCAACTAGATGCGCGTTCCTCAGCGAGTAGGTTTTTCTTATTGGCGCGCATGCAGATCTGTTCTGTGCTGACGCTTGTCTTTCTGGTGCGTCGAAATAAAGCTGTAGTAGTGATGCCAAGGGAATATAAAACCTGCCAAAAATCCTCTATACGTGCAACGATGTGTAGACCGAAATGATTCGCTCTCGCGATTTCATGGAGATTATTGCATTTCACAGGGTCATGGTCACCTTAATGCGTGCGTATGTGTTAGGGAGAAATGCGCCGTTGACGTCAATAATGCGAGGCAAGGTGACTGTGAACCGACGCGTCGAGAAGAGAGTAACAGTGATGGCCTCGTAACGATGGATGCGCGGATCACAGGACGTAGGTTTGAGCTGTTGAATGCAATGGAGGCGTAGACTGCAACACCGCGAAGCAGACCTTAGAATATGTGTAGAGTCTGCTTGACACTGAGGGAACAGTGGCGAGGTGGGAGGCAGAGGCACAGCATCCCTGTGTCTATGGTCTTTGTTTGCTTATCTCGTTCTACCGATACCAGAAGAGCGTTTGCATGTACTCGAATTGTTTTTTGCGGAGTGT
Source organism: Eimeria necatrix (assembly GCF_000499385.1). NCBI lineage: Eukaryota > Apicomplexa > Conoidasida > Eucoccidiorida > Eimeriidae > Eimeria > Eimeria necatrix. Next base: position 5,806 of record NW_013652127.1, read on the forward strand.
TGCTGGCGCGAAGCGTGCAAATGGATTTGGGGGAAAGCAGCTTTCTCGGCGCCTGCGCAATCCAATTTTCCAGTGCACCTGTACCGAAAAGAAAACGCGTTTGGTGTGAGGCGCATTGCAGGAAAAGGAGTTGTATGCGCGTCTTTCAGCGATTAGGTGGTGCATGCTCAAGCGAATGCGGACGTGCGCTGCGACACTGCGGAAAAAGCGTTTGGCTATGGGAGGCGTCAGAATGGCTCAGAAGGAACCTCAGAAATGCGATGCACAGACCCTGTGCGTCACACTCTCTCGTGTCCTCCTATCTGAGTGGTGATACGATTAAACTGCGGTCATGTTTGAGTGGTATTCGTTGCTAGTTCTCGTTGTCCCGAGGCGTGCGTGTGGAGTTGGGAGCGAACCGCTGTTGAGTAGGATGCTGCGAGGCAGGGTGACGGTGGCAGGATGTCGAGAAGGGCGTGACAAAGAGCACAGAGCATATATGACATTGCAGTGATGCATGGGTGGTGTGCAGGATGTAGGGGCAGGATTTTGAAGTTTATAGGGCGTTGACAGCGGCACCGGGAAGCAGACGTTGATCTATGAGTTTCGTTGGATTGGCAGTGAGGAAACACTGGAACGGAATGGAAGGAAGCACAGTATATCTAACGCATGGTAAGTCCAAAGACGTCCAATTTAGATTGATGGCGGCGTTGCAAGCGTCAAGAAGGAACCTCAGAAATGCGACGCACAGGCCGTGTGCATCAGACCCTTTCGTGTCCCCATATCTTAGTGGCGATGCGCGTAAATCGCAACCATGGTACTGCGGTATGCTTTGCTACTCCTTGTCCCAAGGCGTGCGTGTGGAGTTGGTGGCGAGGCGCTGTTAAGTAGTTGAAAAGCGGGATGCCCCTACTTGAGTGCTTCTTTTAGGGGTAGGTCTTTGTTGTAGCACTACGTAAGTGTAGCCTGCTGCTTTTTTTAATATTACGTCTGCTGACAAAATTTTGAGCATCGAGGACTGTGATCATGTTGCTATTCTGGAATGCTTTGTCGTAAGTACTGGCTTCACATGGTTTGGTCACGCGTGAGCATAGCCAGAAGAAAGTCAAGAACGCAGAATTTTAAGCAAATAAAAACCATACATTGCTTTGACCCGCTACTAACGTAGAAGTTGTTGCGGGCTTTTATTCCATTAAAAAATGGGCGTGGTTCTCCACTTCTACGTTAATCCGCTATGCGCGTGGAGCGCCTTGCCTGCAGTGAATAGGAAAGGTTACTTATCGAGGAGACGCTTTTCCTTCATTGCCTGAAGTTGGCTGTTTATAATTGATGTACAGGCGAGTACAGATTTCGCTCCTGTCTGAAGTTCTTCACATGCTCGGTTTCCAATTATTTGCAGTAAGTGAGCCTGCTCTGACGCGGACATGCGACGCCCATGCTGCTTTACGCTAAGAAAATGCTTTTTCTTCAATGAGGCTACGTAGGTACCGTTTCCATCAATTTTGAATCCTCAAGGTCTGCTCTTAGCAGCCAAAGCAAAAGCTTTTATTCAAGGCCTTCTCTTCTGCGTGTGCAGATTATTTACTCGTCAAACATTGTTCGCGAGTCATGGCTATTATGTTAATCCCAGTGTTCTGGCACAATACGCCACTCTCATGTTGCACACAACCAACACAAAATTTTCAAATTTCTCTTCTTTATTGTCAAAGACGCTAACTATGGTGGATCCGAGCTAAACGTAAACAGTAACTCCTTAATCTTATGCCTATTAGCTCAAGCATTCTTCGAAGAGCACCATGAAACTTTGGCTTTCGACGCTCACGAAATGATCCCGCTGCAGCTTCAGAAGAAACAATTAACGTTACCACAAAGCTATGGCATTACGCCTTTAGGGTTTAGGGTTTAGGGTTTAGGGTTTAGGGTTTAGGGTTTAGGGTTTAGGGTTTA